>NC_048418.1:8209579-8214838 GCF_013103735.1 Etheostoma cragini | reverse complement strand
GGCGAGGGCGAAAGGAAGTGGACCATCACATGAGCATGAATAAAAGAAGTTTACAGTTTGATAAATTGAGACTTGTTCTGAACGTCGCTGTGGCTCAGCTGTGTCCTGTTTGCCTTTTCACAGACGTCGTTGTGCAACCACCTGTGACACTGTCTGATATTGCTCATACTTCAGACATCGAGGTAAATCTCTTTGGGTTCAGCCAAGCTGAACCAAACAGTCTTCCGTATAAATCCCTGTCAGGCAGCCTTGAAGGAACTGAGGAGCTCTGCTAGCTTACGCTGTCCAGTGTTTCGGCCAATGTGAGATGATCTAAGACGATCCACGGAAATATGTATTTTAGCAGGCTGGGAGCTGTAATTAGAACAGTATGTGTCTTTGATTAGAACACAAGGTCAGAAGAAATGCTTGGAAGTGAACAGCAGTGCCCAGGAGGTAAAGTGACATCTGTCCAGCTACCAATCCACACAGTTTTTTTTGGTCCGTTCGGAGAGTTGAACCAGCGACCCTTCGGATCCCAACTCCCTACAGACTGAACTTCTGCCACCATATGGCTGTAAAGTAAATTTTTATTGTGATTGTTATTAGGCCTCATGATTATTAGACCTCATGATGACCTCATGATATTAGACCTCATGATATTAGATATTATTAGTCCTCATGATGTTAGACCTCATATTATACCTCATGATGATGAGGTTGTGTGAGTTAAAGATTATGAGGTGGTCTATCAAGGCTTTACGGTTCTGTTCCAAGCAGGGTTACACTCACAACAGCAGACTAAGAATTCCTTCTGTTCCTACTGTTAAACTATCTAAAAATACAATAAATGTTATAATGCACACCTTCTGGCTAATTAGAATTAAAACAATTTTATGTATATAGCCATAAATTACCTTCGATAACAAAAATTACATGTGATTAAGTCTGCAACCCAAATTGGGTTTACCCTCAGAAGGTAAACAATAGAATGCCATGACTACCGGATTTTTATCTTCAACATCTGATTTGCTCAATTTGTCTGAATGGAGAACAAAGGCACAGCAGCAGACAGAGAGATTTAATCTGCAGATACCACTACTTTGGGGCTCTGTGTTTCTAGATCAATACTCTATCAACCATTACTGAGTTAGACCTAAGTCCCATTTGGCTTCTTGTCTTTCTGTTGGTTCCAGAGCTCTCCAAACAGGCCCAACTGACAACAGACACAATTTATACCCCACAATAATTATACGCAATTGTCACAGGTTGACTTAGCTCATAACCAGACATTGAGATGGTGGCAACATTTTTTCAGGGATTAACCCTTGTTAACTGGTTTAGTTTGTATGAACAGAAGAAGGGTTGAACACGGGTCAGATACCTCTGGTCTGACCCTGGTTATTTGTGTGAAAGAGGTATTAGTGACTTCTAGACATGGGTGTGAAAACTCTAAAGGACACCTTTTAATTCACCTATGTGGAGCATTTACTGTAGGTACACGATAACAGAGGTATATTAAAATAATAGATAAACCCTTGAATTGGCCTAATTAGATTCTATAATAATTAGTTAAAGAAATTTCAAGAGCAGCTTGTCTCAAGTCTTGTTGATACCATGCTATATTTTATATGCTATCATGATATCCCATTAATTTAGAAAAGTTTAGTCATTTACATGCTGGTTTAAACCAACCGGATATATTATGTTTCCGGCTTCGACAACACTCCCTTACTTCACTCTTAGCTAATGAGGCCATTTGTCTTCTAATGCCCAAGAGAATATGCTTATCACTGCATTACCTATTAAGCTTATTGTGGCCTCTAAATGGAAAAAGCTGTCATTAATATCCTTCATGGTAAAAAAAGAACTTTCTTCCAGTGGTAAGTGTGTGTGTGTGTGTGTGTGTGTGTGTGTGTGTGTGTGTTAGAATGTCAGATGACTGAAGGCAGTCTGCTGCTCTGCTCTTGAACATCACATTCAGGAGCCTTATACTCACACACACATATTCTGTTTTCATTCGTTGATCGTCAACAATCAAGCATTTTGAATTTGTGGCTGAGGCTTCTGGGTTTTTAAGTGTTTAAGCCATCCACCATGCCATGATTTGATTCCTCAAACAAAACCTGAAATAATTATGCGGCTATAACAGAAACCCATATAACTACAAGTTAATTAAGCGATTAACTGGAAGGGTCCCACATTCCTGTGATGAGTAGTTTTGAGGATTAAAATGATTTATTAAATACAAAATTGGGAAAAATACTTCCGGAGCAGAGTGGTGGACTGACCAACCGACCTACAGACTGACATTGTCATCCCTTGAGCCACACTGCTTGCTTGGTTAAACATGTTAACAGTTGGTCACAAAATCATTACATCAGTGGGGAGCCAAGCTGATGTCTTTCTATCTGATGATAATAATAATCTAATCAAATAATATAATACCTCAACATCAACCCAACTTCACTGCAAACCCATACTTTATATAGGTCTTCCATGCACATTCACATGAATTGTGTTTAAGAAAGATAAAAAGGATGAGAAGCGGTGAAATGTTGACAACATCGGTCCCACAGGAGAACGCTCCAGGTGGGATTGTCGGAGCGTGGAGCTTCTTCCCACTGTACCTACTCCAGGAGACATAACATGGCTGGGTAAACTCCCCTGTGCAGGGCCATAATTCTGTCTGTGTCACATCACATTAGCAATGCTCACACAGTTACTCACACGACACTGAATCACTTTTGTTTTTGTTTTTCTTAGTTTTTTCTCAAATGCACCGCAGCTGTGTAAAAACATCTACCACCTATTGTCAACCAGGAAGACTTTGTGTGTGTATTTGTGTGTGTCTGTGTGTGCGTGTGTGTTCAGGTGCATGCGTGAGTGCGTGTGTGTTAGCGTTTATATGTGCAGTGCATGTCGTAGAGATTAACGTTGATTAGGTACCATCCCTGCCATCAATAGTAATATTGCCCACTTTTATTCAGTATCACACTTTCCATTAGGATTCCATAAAGCATTATTACTGTGTATGTCACCCTCCATCTCTGCTGCTATTACTCACTTCTGCTATTTCTCTGCTTTTGATCTAAAGGCTCTTCTCATTCTCTTGTCACTTCCCCCTTCAGGCTACCCCCCCCCCTCATGAGCCTAACATTTTAAAACTTCTCCTAATTAAAACAGAAAGTCAATCTAAACAGATGGTGGGAGCTGGCCTAGGTAATTATTGCCAAGTGAACCATGGCCTCTGTAAACCTTAACTCAAATGAGTTGCAAGTTGAGTTGGATTGGGTAAGAAGCTCAGTTTCTTGTGAAGAGAAACTGCACAACGTGGGCACGTCTGACCTGCACAGGCCACGTACAGATGAGCGAGAGATTTTCAAGGTCATTGTCATGTGATCAATTCAAGTTTTAAATACTGTCTTAACCAGCACATACTGCATTGCCTTAAAATCTAAATTCTACCTTCATCTCTCTTTTTGTCCATCTCATGGGAGTCAGATTAATTCATGAACTGAATACAAATTTGAATGTGTTATATCTTGATTTGGATCATATAAATCTACCAGGTATCTTTAAACCTGGTATTATGCGTAAGGGTCTCTCGTGTATGTGTCTCTCTCTCTTACGGCACCACACCCACTTACATGAGTGATAAATATGCACGCCTTGTGCATGCTTGTCTGTGTTACCACAATCATCTACATTTTTTTTGTTTAACAAAACTGAACACACCACTAATATGTTTATACACTTGAGGGAAGTGTTGGTTAAAAGGATGTTACAATCCTTGTTTGCCCCATAATCATCTTGTTTTCCCAATTACCAAAGGCCCATAATCCTACACTATATAAGCACATAAAGAGAATTAAAAAGTAAGAACGGTGAGACCGGCCCGTTTTGGGATTGTCAAGGATTGCGTGTGATGCTTATACATTAACCCATTCTAGCATCCTGAAAGTATTTTATCAGCTTTTATATTTGCAGTTGTTTTTATTAATTGTTCTGAACTTTAATGTTTAATTTCTTATACTGCACTGTAACTTTTAATTTTTGTATTTGATCTGTTTTTAATTTTTTTATCGTTTTTAACCGCTCTTTAATGTTTTATGTAAAGCACTTTGAATTGCCCCGTTGCTGAAATGTGCTATACAAATAAAGCTTTCTTGCCTCGCTCTCTAATTAGGACACAAGTGGCACTTAAGCTGCACTTCAGAAAACCTATGAGCTTAATGTGATCTAAGAAAAACAACAATCAAAAATGTGTTTATTATTTTGTGGTGGCAAACTTGGAGCTTAGGATTTAGAGAAGGGAGAGAGCTGATGGAACAAAGGTACAAGTGGTAATGTTTGTCTCACTAGTTTAATGGCGCCAGTTCATTAGGTTCTGCAGAGAAGGCGAGAAAGAATGTTAATTTACATTTTTGAAATGAAATGAAATGAAACAAGGGTCGCCGATTGTAGTTACAGGCTAAAAACACATTTGCCGTTGAAGGACATGTCCTGTTAGACCGACTTTAATACACATTTCATAATTTCATGTCATAGCGTCAAAAAGCCAAGATGAGCCGTTATCGGTTTGACTTTGGCACTCTGACACAGGAGATAATTGAGAATGGGGCAATTAAACAAGATTTAGAATGAGAGACAAGCAATTTCTAATCTGAGTGCTTCTCGGCAGGCTCTCCTGTACCGTAGCTGCTGGACTGCAGTAAAAACTTGCTCTCACGTCATAGATAACACTTAACTGATTTATGCTTTATATGTGAGAACTAAATTTCAGTGGGCGTTAAAAGACAGAGAAAACTAGAGAGAAAAGGTGATAGAGAAAATGGATCTATAGCTGGACAGGTTAGTTTCACTTTTCAAAATCCCAATTTTGGTGGGCCTAACCCGGGATCTTTTGCGTTGAGGAGTAAATCTCTATATATGGGCGCCTGCTCTACCAACATAACATCATAACATAACAGCATCATCTTCAGTTTGAGTGGAAGGTCAATACACAAATTGTAACTAGTTTGCATTAACAAAAGAAAATCCTCCATTTTCAGCTCCAATTTTCAGCTCCAGCTGAAATGATCTGTCCAAAGTCACAACCTTTAGATTTACAAGCTTCTGATACAAGAAACCAAGTGGGGCCAGCAGAAACTCCCATCTCAAGTGAGCACAGCTTAAAAGCAATTCTGACGTGGAGGGAGGGGTTTAACCTGTTTTGCGTTCAATGTACCACTGGTGGTTCGAAATTGGGATCATGCATCATTTCTCGGTTTTGATCGC
>NC_048418.1:8199795-8209479 GCF_013103735.1 Etheostoma cragini | reverse complement strand
TTGTATTTCAGAAGTTATGTATTTTGCACTTTTTGGGCTTTTTTAGAAATAAGAAATTAGACAAACGCACAGACATATTTGTAGAAAAACATTTATATAAAATCCATTTTATAAGCAATTTTCTTCTGGATTTTTTCTGTTCAAAGTTGAGACATGTTGCTAGGGTACTATTTTAGTATATAGCAATTGTAATATGCTTACAGTAGTGGTTTTTATTAATTTTTCAGATGATTTACTTGGACGGAAATAGAAATTCTGTGTTCTAACCTCTGTAGCTCTGTGTCAGTAAGGCCTAGTGTCACAATGCCACTAGAAACAACAAGTTGAGAGTGTTAGCTTCACAATGAACTCAGGGTCATCACAGAGGGCCAAAGCATGTGGAAACTGCAGCATGTTTTAGGGGGTAAAACGTTAGGCGAGAAAATCATATATTTTCCAGTGAATTTCAAGAGGTTGTTAACCACCAATAAGTAGTGCTGAGGAAACAAACTAGCTTAACGGGAACTTTACCACACAATACAAACTGTGGATGTCTGTGTCACAAGCGTTTCAGCATCTTGCTGTTCTATCAATAGTCCTGGCCATTTTTCTAACTATTCCACCACGACAGCAGTTGATGCTGTAAGAAATTACTTATATGTTCTACCTTTACCAAACGTATATGGTGCAACCCATTTTGAAGCTAAAGTATAACTTCTATACCAAGTTCAAACTAATGCTATTTGAACGTACACCTTTCTGCTCTGTGATACCACGGATGAGAAAGAACAGGAGTTGGAGAAGTGAGACCAGAGTTAGATTAGTGTGTCAGCACAGAAAAGATAGGCTCTTAAGAAAATCCTTGCCTTCTTTTCTACAGCCCCTTAGGTAACCTTAAGCTCCCTGCACATCTCAAACCCTGTATCTAATTTGCAGTATCAGAGCTAAGATAGAGCCAGTTTAGGAGCATTTGGGGCTGTATAACAACACCAGAGAGCTCAGCTTAGGGCATTTTAGCCGGTGATTTATTAGACCGTACTGCAGGTCCTCTTGGAGTAAAAGGCTGAGGAAATTGAATGGCTCTGACCTCTGTCTGCTTCTGAGTCACTGGTCGAGCTTGCAGCCTAGTTGCTTCAGGTGGGGAGTTTGTTTTTTGTGCAAAACGTACTCTTGTTACTCTCTGAACACAGTGGGTTAGCAAGATTTGGGTAGCAACCATGAAAAGCTCTGGACTGTTACGTGAACGTTTTGATCACTCGGTTTTCCAAAATTTCTTAAGCACGCTTGACATGTTTATCAGCCCGTGACCTTGCTGGCGTGCTGCTTTCTGTGGTAAACAGGTTTGGGAGGTAAAACGTATAACCTCCCGGAGCCTACGGTGTTCAGCAATCAGTATCCATTTCACTGCTCTGTGATGGAAATTCTGAAGGAGAGATTAGACTTTTGGAGAACACCAGATAAAGGAAGGGGAGGGAAAAGAGTCAAGAAAACAGGGAAAATAGAGATCATTCGTGAGGGATGTGATGAGAGAGGGCAATGGAGACGGCTGCTTGGGAATACTGTGAGAGATGATGAGCCTGATCTTCTCCGATGAATGGGGTGATTACCAGGATTCAGAATATGTGACCAATTTCATGGCAGAAATCAAGCCCAACTGCAGACTGACCATGCTCTCACCCTGTCCTATTGTCTTCACTCTTTTTAATTCTCAACGTTTCTCTCTCTGTGATTTTTGTCTCTCTCTCTGAGCAGCCAGGAAGACCTGTGCCCCTGCAGAGTTTGCCTGCTTAAATGGCCAGTGTGTCCCGGGACGTTGGCGATGCGACGGAGAGCCAGAGTGTCCCGATGGCTCCGATGAGGCAGAGGAGACCTGCAGTAAGTGAAACCGTTTGGCTGCTCTCATTATTAAAAGGATACTTCAAGTCTATTTCAACTCTCATTTTCATAGGCGTGACCATGGTTTTGATTATGAATAATTATAATCTCCAAGTGACCACTACAACTTCTGTCAGGGCTAAAACCACAAGTGGTCAGACCAGACCAGATTATAACAAGTCAGGGGTTTAGCTACATTATCTAAACCAGTGTAATCTACATCCACGAAGTTCCACTTCCGGGATTGCTCTTGCTCTGCCGGAAATTCCGCCAGATGTCACTCTTTTAGTTTGCTTTCAAATATGTTACCTTTCGCTTTCTTTGTGTTGTAACTTTAAACTCCAGTTGATTTATGAGGACTATGGTTAACTGCTCCTCAGATCTCTGCAGGGTGAATCCAGACAGCTAGTTAGACTATCTGTCCAATCTTAGTTTTCAGTTGCACAACTAAAACAACTTTTAAACATACACATGTTCAACCAAAACAACTTCCTTCCCATGGCTATTTTGCAGCGGCTCCACTTGGGGCTTAGCGTTGCCCATGAAAAATGTGATTGGTTTATAGAAATGCCAAAAACAAGAGTATGTTTTTCTCCCATCCCGAATTGTTGTGTGGCCTTGCCAGACTCTCCTCCACAGAGTAACACAAGTGGGTCCCAACCTGAGAGGGTTGATCTCAGTTGAGCCGATTTTCTTACACTAAGAAAAAAAGAAGAAGCTGTGCCTGGTTGGTGGCATTTTGCATCTGGATAAGTTGCCCTACCTTCATCTAATGTGTTTTAGGCCAGATTTAATTTGACTCTCCTAGAACCTGTATTCAGGTCGCTGATTTACCTCGTTATCTTGGATCCGGCGGCCATTCAGTTGCCTCGGATGCCTCCACTCGCCTCCACGCGCCCACACACTGCAATACTATGCTGTCTGATGAAGAGTGCATAGAAAGGCCTTGATTACCTCTCTGCCAGGATGTTAGAGCTGAGGATCTATGGCTGCCTCACTTATAGCCTGTGCCAGTGTAGCGCACCCACACACAGGCCCTGATAGGAGTTAGGTGTTAGGAGTTATGCTCTGCAACCCCGCAAGGGGCTTGTATGTGGGAGGCTTGAATCAGTTATTAATTGTTTTCTTACTATCTCAAATGTTAATTTTGTTTTCTCCCGTGGCTAATTGCTTGAAGCTGAATGCACTGCATTGATATATAATGATGTATTGGGAATAAGCAGAGAGTATCCACTGACTGGAATATAGCTATAGAATGTTGTCACACTGAACGTTTTAACCCCGCCAGGCTTTCATTGGGCATATGTAATGCTCACTGTAACACATTGACGATAAAACAATATACACCACACTGCCTCTATTTGCATGGCAAGCTCTGCCACGCAAATAAAGGCTACAGTGTGGTGGGCCAAAAGTACACAAAAGCACTACTAACATTAACTGCCCGTTTTAAATAAAAGAACCACGACTTTACCTTCAGCAAAAAGGCAGCAACAGAAGGTCAGAGAATTTTAATGTTGTGGAAAAAAACAAAAGATTTGAAGCCAAGTTTTGATTAGCTATTAGTTAACATTAGGGCTGGGTATTATATTGTTTTTTTTAATCAATATTGTGATATGAGACTAGATAATGTCTTAGATTTTTAATATTGTAATATGACATAAGTGTTATTTTTTTCCTGGTTTTACGAGATGCATTACTATAAAGTAATGTCATTTTCTGAACCTACCAGACTGTTCCAGCTGTTGTGTAATTTGCTGTTACCCACTTAATCATTATATCCACATTACTGATGATTATTTATCACAAACATTTGTGGGGATATTTTGGGAGCAATAATTGTCAACCCTTCAATAGCTTTGCTCTATCAATATTGAAGAAATTGGTGAAAAATATTGTGATATTTGATTTTCTTCATATCGCCCAGCCAGATAATTTGTCCGTCTCCCCCCCACCCTTTGGCAGCTGTTTGATGCAGTACTTATCTGCCCATAGGTATTCACACTAGGCATCTCCCAAAGTTGCATGTAAATGTTAACTGTCTATAATTTACAGCAGTAGTTTTTGTAGAGAGACTCTGCTGATGCTGATGTCTTGTGTTAGAGCAGGATTACGGATGTTAGTTAATGATTTTGATGATGTTGTAAAACTGACATTTTGGTGCCACCCAACCCACCATCATCATGCTTTGATTTTTTTAACTTTTACTTATTTTATGTTATTGTGGGAGGGAACTAAAATATGTCAAGATGAGCGGGAAATTTATCCAGAAAAAGCCAAACAAATATTTCAGAGGCTATTCATTCTTGTTTTGGTCCATTTAATTGGCTGTGGATGTGTGGGTTGGTTCGATGAATAATGTAGCAACCAAGCAAAGCCTCTCACGTCTCCCCTAGAAAGTAAAGTGCGTGGAGGGAGACACAAAGGGGCGCCTAAAAGATAACAAGTTTATATTGGAAATCCAATTAAAGATTAATGAAGGATGGATCATCTCTCGGCTGCAGACTCAAGAGATATTTATCTGGGCCGAGAAGAAAGTCATTTGTATGGAAATCCCTTATGTATTTTTGCAAACAATAATTGGTATAGATATTCAATTTTGACACAATTTACCTAGAAATAGTGTGGTTTTGTTTTAACAAAGTATTTTTTAGGTGTAGTGTAATATTATATCTTTTAACTGTGCTGTAGGCAAAATGGAAACCTTTAGGTTCTCCTCCTCTTTCCTCCATAAAGGCAAACTATAGTACAGGTGGTCCTCACCACTGTGCAGTCCTGCTGATATGTGTTCCAGACGACAAGTGTCAAATTGAGTCTGTTGTCCGAACAGAAGGATTTCTAATGAGATCCACTTAATCACAGCTGCCTTTCAGTTTGAGTGGATCCAACTGTGCCATAATCACATTGAAGAGAAAAGAGAAGGCAGAAATACTCAAAGATGGACATTGTGCAAACATGCATGCAGAATCTTTTGAACAACAGCAACCAACCTACTCGTTGTGGATGGCTTGCTTATTATCTGTCTTGTCTCACTGGTAAATGACCTGCCAGCCACTTGGTAAGATTACAAAGCTATAATGAGAACTGTACATATGTCAGGGAATACCTCTTGAAGTGCTGCATTTTTCTGATTAGCCTGGAAATGCAAAAAAACTACCTCTGATACGAGCATTTAGCATATCCAGTCTGAAATTTCATTAGCATTTTACGTAACACCCTAATCCCATGCAACACTTCACATTAAAGTCAAAAACTACCAAGCGCCACACTTATCAATTAAATTTAGCTAAAGCGGGGATTGTTTTGCTGTTTATAACAGCAGAGGGAAGGATGGAATTTCACACACACTGCTTCAAAATCTTTAGTTCGATAGAGATATGAAATTTGCCATGATGTAAATGGCAGAGACCGGTGACTGCAAAAACGTTGTACACAGGTTAATTACATACAGCACAGCATACACCTTAACGCATCGTGCTCCAATTATACTAAAGCCTGATAAGCCAGGCTGTGCTCTTACATGCGGACAACCCTCATCTTTTTCTTTCATTCAATTTGCCCCCCAACTCTCCTGTAATTTCTGTCTATTTCAGATCCACATGTGAACAAACATACAGTACACACTTACATTTGCACACACTCGGCAAAGGCAGTTAGGACACGGTTGCTGCAGACATCTGTGCCAAAATCATTCTGGCTCACTGAGTGGATTCTCAATTACACGCTGGAGTAGCGTTACACTGCGTTATTTAGAATTCAAATTTTGGCCACACTAAGTGAGTTACTCACAAGTGCTGAAAAATATATGACTCTGGAGAAACGTGGAGTGCCAGAGCTCATAGTTTTTAAATTAGATTAATGTGTAATCATGGAAGAAGTGGGCCACTGCAGCCAGCTGTGCAGAAGCTTCTCTGCTCCTTGGCCGAAGCAGTGGCATTTTTTGTGCTCGTAGTTGCCCTGTTTCCTTTTTAAGGATTTAAGATTTCCGACTAAATTACAGAGTTCCTCTCAGTTCTGCATGTCAGTTTGTCCTCATCTGCTTGTGAATTAATTTCTAGGAGTTGACAGGCATGAGGGAACTTTTTAGTTTCATCTTTCTTTTATAATGTGAGGACATAACCCTGAACTGGCATATTGTTTTTAATTTGGCCTATTTAAAGCCCCCATTTTGTGTTTTCAAATTGGTCTTTTAAGTGTTACATAATTTGTAGTGGATTATAGATATGTCTATGAAAGGAGTTTTGAAAAAAACTTCCTCCTATAAGCCTCTTCGTAGATTTTGAGCTTCAAACCCCTTTAAGGTTTTTCTTGGGGAGTTTTCTTGCTTTTTCTTATTGACTTTATAATGGGGACGATTTTCTTGGTAAATATGTTTGCATTGCACATTCTGGAAGCTACAGTTCTGTGTCTGTGTGTTTTATCAAGTCATGTTTAGATTTCCTTTCATGCGGAAATATGTTACTGTAGGTGTTATTAGATGGACTATTTGCAAGTAAACAAAATATAGATTTAATATAGAAGACAATTACACTGAATGTACTGCATAGATGTACAGTATATCTTTCTGGGTCTCATAGCCTTTCAATTGTTTTCTGTAAACTTTTATGTCTCCTCTATGTGGATTAATAAAATTGTGGATGTGTCTATTATACACATGCAGGTTTACCTTCAGAACCAGTTTTTTTTAAGATTAGTTTTTGGGCACAAGACATGAAAGAGGGAATGACATGCAGCAAAGGTCCGCAGGTTGGAGTTGATCCCTGGCCCCCTCCTTCGAGGAGTAAACCTCTAAAAATGTGCGCCTGCTCTACCAATTGAGCTATCTGTGCACCCTATGGGCATTTATTAAACCAATCACTACCTTTATAGGCGGCACTAAGCGCTGGATGGTGCCACGGAGTCGCTGCAAAAAAGCCCTGTGAAGGAACTTGTTTAGATGCAACAGAAACAAAAGATTGGAGAAATTGTTTAGTTAGCTGTCTGGATTTACCCTGCAGAGATTGAACAGTTTACAATTCCAACACAAAGAAAGAGGAAGGTGATAGACGTCTGGCCAAAAAGAGTGACATCCGGCTGAATTCCGACGGTACCTGAACAATTGCAGACATTGTGGATTTAGACTACTATTTGGGTGAACTCATAACCACAGATATTTTCTTTTTTAACCAAACCTTTAATATGCTGGTGTTCATAGGTGGAAACAGATGCGCTTCATCTGGACCTTGAGTTTCAGTTAGACACTGATTCAAAAAAATAACTTAAATGTGTTTGTTTTCCAAAAAAGTTCAAGACATTTTTTTGGGTTTAAAACCTGTTAGCTTCTTTTCTGCAGTTTTATCAGTTTATTGGTTAAAAACAAAAAAAACACAATCAAGACAAATGCTGATTAATTTCCTTCTCTCGCTAGTTAAGCCCTGCCTTTTCCCTTTTTGTTTTGGGGAAGCAAATATTTAAAAAATTTTGCCAATGATAGAAAAAAAACTGTAGTAGTAATAAAGATATGTATTGACGTGGGATATGTCTATTAAAATGTCCTAAAGCCCACATTAAGTTTTAAAATAATTTGTTGATAACAAAGCTGTAATAAGATAATGTGATGAATTGTTTTGCTTGTAAGATTACAGATTACTTAAACAATTAATTTACCGAACGATGTCGATTGCACACCAGATGACAGTAAAGTTTGAATAGTAACCTCATAAAAAATAAATCCTAAATAATAACTATTAATTAAAAAAAGAAGCTTTGCTCAGTGTGTAATGCTGTTGATTAACAGCAATAACATTTTGGTTTTAAATCCACTAACTTGGGTATTCTTAACTGCTCATTTGTTTGAGTGTGAATAGTTGTGGTTGTGCATACATGTTTGCCCTGTTAATATTATGTTATAACATGGCAGCAGTCCAGGGTGTACCCATCGCCCAGTGTCTGCTGGTATTTGAAGTCACATTCAGGGAGCTCAGGTACAGCACTGGATTTTAAGCGCAGGTACATGCCACAGTACATTACTTGCTAATGCACTTTGCTGAAAATAACTTATTCCCCAGGTGTAGTTTGGAAGCATCAAATGTTTTCTGCTGTACCAGATCAATAATTCAGAGACGAGCACATGGCCTCGCTAGCCCGGTTTAATGAAGCGACAAATCTGAGGATGACTTGTGTTATTGGATCGCTTTTTGCGTTGTTCGCTCTGGGGCAGAGATGCTGAGTTTTTTCTTCCATCATTTTTGCATACACAATGCATAGACCCAGATGCATGCACACATAGCCACAAAGACTTCAAAACCTTTTATCTCAGACAGTTGGAATAGAAGAGAGGGTTTGGGTTGTGAGACATTAGGAAAAATAGGTTTGTGAGACATCAGGATGTTTGTGATGATTTTAAGGTGACTAACGGCAACGAGCTATATACACAAGTCAGGCGGCTGCAAGTCACATAAGTTGTCGTGAACTGGCTGTAAGATGAATAACCACTGTACAATATCTGTTATTAATTGGAAGCAGCAAAATATACATTGTTTACATGAATAGGCTTCAAATGATTGCATCAGGAACACCATGTCAGGATGTAGTGTCACATTTGCTATGAAGCTGCAGTGCATTATATTTGATCAGTTTCATCTCCACGACACTTACCTTCATTCCCAGTTCTTACCTTCATCACGGTATTATATCACATGCCTGGTCCAAACAACAAAACAAAAATGAAAGCGTTTTTGCCCTTCTTGACGGAAAAGCAAGTTTAGGGTAAAAGGCTGTCCGCAATAACTAGATCAATCATGACGATCAAACTTAAGCTATAAAACCATTGCACTGTTGAGAGAAATACAGCCCTGGGAATTGTCAAAGGTAATGAATTCTCAACAGATCTCCTGCCAAAACGCTACAATTGAGATGAATCCTAATTTTTCACTCTGGTGGTAAACAACAGCCAGGCAGTTAGTTTGTCTGCAAGTAATTGGCTTTTACTATGTTGCCTCTTTCTCAAGCAAAAAAAACATTACGTATGTCTTTATAAAAATCTGAGGTGTCACTAATCAATAGGAGCAGGGAGGTACTGCAGCTTTGTTGAAGTGTAGTTTGGTTTCTTTATTTGGATTTGGGAGGAAGGGAGCTCACGGATCATTAAAGAGTCATCAGTTAAAAGGACCGGACAGCTCGCCCTCTGCTCGGTGGATTCAGATTCTCCTCAAGTTTGCGCTCTACTTGAGTCTCCTCTTTCATCCCGTTCCACTTGGTATGAAAAGCTTTGATTTGACTTTAGGATGCAAACCTGAGAAGGTTGTTCTGCAGTTTGTCTCTTCATCCTTTTCCCTTTTAAGACAGCATCTTGCTCTGGATGGGTTTCCAAAGCTGTCTTGTTTATTACTCCTTTCTCTACTCTGCTCTCTCTGTCACCCTTTCTTGTCTATTTTCATTTTCATAGTCTTATTCTTGTTTTGTGTCAGACCCTCTTTGGACTTACATTAGTTTGAATTCATTTATACAGCATGTTATTTGCTCATTCAAAGATTTCAGAGTCATTTCTGAAAAATGTTTCCTGTATTGCCTCCTGACCAGTCTCTCTGTGTCTTCAGACTTTATTTAGCTGTAATAATTCATTTTAGCTAATCATTTCTTCCTGTCTTTAGTTTATTTAGTCTTTGTTAAGATTGTTTGATTTGAAAGAAGTAACTTAAAAAAACAGAAGAAGAACTCACAGAAGAACTAAAATACCTATTTTAAATCGTATTGTCCTATACAGTAAAGCCATGAGGTAAATGACAGCCTTGCCATATATATCTATCTATATATATATATATATATATATAGATATATATAGATATATAT
>NC_048418.1:8191977-8199730 GCF_013103735.1 Etheostoma cragini | reverse complement strand
TATATAGATATAAGAAGAAATGTCTTTTTAAAAATGGTCTTCTACCGTATGTGGGATTTCTTCATAAGTAAGAACAGAATCCATGCGCACTCAAGAACACACTTACGCACATTTAAATGCTGACGTGTTTGCTAAAATATGATTTGTTATTGCATTTAACTATGCTAAATATGACCAGCTGGCACTCACATTGGATTTACTAGGACAATGGGATTGATCATAAGAACAAGGGTGCGAACAAATCTGCGGTTCAAGAATATGTCATGAATCTGACGTAGAGTTTGCGTCTTTCTCAAGAACAAATTTAAGAAAAAACTTAAGAAGATGTAGTGAATGAGACCCATTTTTCTTAAAATGTGAAAATAAAATCCTACAAAATGTCAAATAAATTGCCCTTTAGGCTGACCCCTTGATTCCCTGCTGGGAGGCTTAAGCTGCACTGTAAGCAAAGATGTATAATTAACAACATGCTTCATATTAAACGCACTGTAATCTGGATCAAACCTACACTGTGCCAACTAGAGCAGATTGGCAGGAAAAAAAGCAGGGGGGTGCCTTGTTCTTTTGCTTCACAGCCAATTGTGCATTTGCTGTATTTCACCATCTTTCGACACGTCTCTTTAGAGGCAGTCCAGACCGTAAAGTCAATTGGTAGACTTTTTTTTTTATTGGTGGAGTTTTAACAGCGTCATGGGGCCAGTAGAAATTGAGTCCAGCGGTGTCTTGTAGTTGTTTTCTGTTGCCTTTAATGGGACCATAACACCGCTGCAGTAATCTCCCCATCTCTTTCTTCTCTGCCCACAGGCAAACAGACGTGCCCTCCAGAGAAATTTGACTGTGGGGGATCCACCAACAAGTGTGTCTCGTTGTCATGGAGATGTGACGGGGAGAAGGATTGTGAGAACGGGGCTGACGAGGAGAATTGTGCGTCTGGTGAGTTTGTTAAAGTCGGCTGTCAGTTGGAAACAACCTCAAAGAAACATATCAACCTTTGTTTCTGCTGGTTTGACTTACATTCTCCGCTGCAAACTGCATTTCAAGAGGGTACTTTCATTCAAATAGGGTCAACGGCAGATCTGCAGAGGTGATTGACTAGACAAGGTTTACAGTCAGTAGACTTGGTAAATGTCAGAGCCCTCCTTTTTTTCTGATCTCACTTATCACCCAGAGGCTTTAGACATTAAAGCACAGTAGGGAACACTCTATATTAATTAGAAGAATTTGAAGTGAGGTTTAAGTTTCAAGCCAGCTGCACTCGACAACAAAGTCCTCTTTGATGTGGAAAGATTTTTGGTTTAGCGTATCAGATATCTGCAGCTTTATATTGATAGTTGGGTTTCTGAGGTTAGGGTTTCTGCCATCACATTTTGAACCTTGAGTCTTTAGCCTTTCCACTTCCCATCATCCAAATGACATCACCTCCTTCTCAGCCTATCAGACAAGTCAACCGTGCGCTACCCCCAGCACCCTGCAGGGACTATTCTTGCCCTACTTCTAAGGCGCCGTGAAGAATCGGTTTCTTCTTTTCTCTCTTTCCCTTCTTTCTTCATGTCAAGAAAAATTGATTGAGGCAACAGAGCTGTAGGGGTGTGGTGTTTAGACTTTGAAGATTGTGCAAAATGGCACACAGCGGCAAATGCACAGAGGGAGAAAAAAAGCCATCTCCCTTTTATCTTATATAAATTATGTTTTTTTTTCTTCTTCTTTTTAGGCATCTGCTTCCTGTCAGTTGTTTGTGTGTGGGTGTTAAGATTATGTCTGGCTGGCGTTTAAGCAATTCATGTTTATTTGTTAGGAATACATACACGTTTTATTTAGAGAGGAAGCCAAATCAATTTGGCTTAATGTTAATATGTTCCTCTAAAATAGATATTAATCCTCTCCTCCTTAAAGGATACCTGATACAAGGGATTTAATCTGTGATGCAATAGAAATAATTTTTTACCAGATCAGCCTGCAAGTGGCCTGTTAACGACTCCCCGTGTCAAAGTGGTCCTACACACTCACATCCAAGCAAGTGGTAGTGATTCCATTGATGTTGGATCTAAAGCCTTCTTGGGTTAGATGGCTTTTCACTGCACTGTCCATTAAGACCCAGTCTAGCCTGTGCTAATCCTTTTTTTATGCTAATGATGTATTGATGCAACCGTCTAAGCTTCTCAGTAGTGACAAGTAGGCAGGCAGCCGGCTGCCACCCACACAGGCAAAGACCAAACTCCCTCCAGAGGTAAACGCTGCTCAGCGCGACCAGGAGAGAGAAGTTAAATGTAAATGGTCTGTATTTATATAGAGTTTTTCGAATCTTAACGACCACTCAAAGAGCTTTTACATACAATAGTACAGAAACCATTCACACACATTCATGCACTGTGCCCGAGGCTGCCGTACAAGGTGCCACCTGCTCATCAGATAAACATTCACACACATTTACAACTCAGGGATCAGTCTCTTAAACCCCGATTTGTCTTGCCCAAAGACAGTCCGACACCAGCGCAGCACAGTGCTAGATACACATCACAAATTAGGCCTATTAAAGGCAGTTTATGTAAAGGCCGATTATGGCCAATATATAAGCCTGAACGATGATGTCATCAATTGCCAGAAGCTTTTAACCGTTACATCACTGCTGATTAGTTTGACCTGGTTATTATTGGAATAAAGAACAGAAAAAACATTCACAGTAAACATTCAAATCATTTACCATAATCCATGTCTTGCAGCATTGTCAGTGGTGAGTGTATGGTTGAAAGTGGTGTAAGTAAAACAAACCCTGTTTAAATGCAAACTTAAAAGAAGTTATAGTTCACAGAAGTAGAACTGGGCACTAATGATAATTGCCTTTTGTGTCAAAAGGACTGCTAGCTGTGTTACTCTTATGTTCCGCAGACAGAAGGCTTTAGATCCTTCACATTTACAGTCATGAAGTTCCTGTTAGGCAGAAAAAGTCTTTGAAAAGACTTCATACACCATTATTCAGACCTCTATACAGCCAGGGTTACACCAGAAAATGCAGCTAACATTTTTCCTCTTTAGGCTGTGTTCACACTCACTCCTGCAGTTCCAGACGGTCCAGACAAAATGCAGCTCCTTCCATTCATTTTTAAATAGAAGTAGTGTGATTAGTCTGTGGCGGTGGGGGAGCCAAAAACCCACACCAGCAAAAAGGTTGATACCGATTTAACTTTTGGAGAAACGCGACCTAACGTCACCTGCGGTGGCCAGTCATGTAATCAGCAATCAGACCTGGCAGTCCGTTTTGAGGTGGTGTAAGAGTCCAGAACAGTAAATAAGAAACATCGCCCCCTCTATCACTAACAAAAGCAGGTTTTCAAAAACTAATGAGGATAAAAAATGAAACACAAGCACTGAACTGGCCAGGAGTTTGTGCAGCAACTGAATGTCTCCTGCAACAAAAAAGCAGAGTATTTTTACCTTCTCTCTTTATCTGGGATTTGAAGCTACCTTTTAAATGTTGAGATCTTTTAAAGATTTGACCAATTGTGCCACATTGGAGGGTAAAAGAACACAACAGGATGTCACACAAGTGGGCCATTTGAGTGACACACCCACTGCCGCATAACCATGCAACAAGTTCTGGATTGCTTTACCTGGTCTGAATGGGTCTTTGACTGACTTTTTATGGACAAGCCAATCATTATAGACTGGCATTCACAAGCACTTACACATAAATCATTTAATGAACAGTTTTTGTCGACTTGGGCCTCCTGCAGCGCTGGGTGGGACTCACCTTGGAGAATTGCACTGACTGTCACCTCAAGTCATGCTCCACTTCACTGCACCTTGTGTCTCTGGTGGTCAAAAAAGCTAATAGTTGGTTTTGAAGTTGTCCAAAACTCATGGAGTATGACAAATCTTTACTTTGTTTAAAAAAAAAATGTATTGGATCTTGGATAAATAAGTTCAAGGCGGATTCTTTTACACTTCTCATGATCATCAGAAATGCATCCATTTGTTAAGCTTTTGAACTCAAGTGTTACAAGTCCATTACCAAACAAGTCTTTAGTTAGTCCTCTTTTTGTTATCACCAGAAACTTGTTCATTCACACCAGAGTTTGAATGACAGTGCTCACACCTGATTTTTGTCCCTGCCTTGTTTTTTGTCATCTTTCGTACTCATGCTTTGGTCAGCATGCTCAAGCTTAATCCTGCTGATGGTGAGCCAAACATTCAAACACACTTAACACTTTCATTTGTGTTTACCCGAAAATGAGTAAAGAGGCTGCACTCCCAAAACTGACTGAGCTGGAACAGTTGGCCCCAGCGCGTTCTGCTATTAGTAGACATTTCCAGAGTCCATAGCCCCCCGCAGACTCTGAGACTTGCAGGAGCATCCTGCTAATTGAGTCATCCACATGTTGAATAATGTATGTGCAATCTAGCCCTCACCAGAGTAAGCTTTCCTTGATCAACATTACAATATGAACTGGCCTGGACCCTCAGCGGTAGAAATTATGCACTCATTCTCTAGGCTTGTCTCCTGAGCTCACCTGCTCGCTGAGATCTACAGTGCAGCAAAGGAGCAGCTCTGGGTTTGTGTTTTTTCACTTTTGCACTCACGGTTGAGTTGCCTGCCTGGTGTGTGCATGTAACATCTCTGTGTGGTTGTATGTTTGCATGTTTACGTTATTCATATTCACCGCTGCATGGATAGTATGAGGCAAACAATTACTTTCTGCAATACTCACAGCTGTCTCCCTCATGCTGTAGTGAAACTGAACTGGCAGATACTGTGCATCCCCACCGATTAAACCTTCTCACAGGAGCGTTTTACAGGACGAAAGTACTTCAACTGACAACAAAAATCTCCCTATGTGCACTCTGCTAATCGAAATCCAAAACGGTGGGCGTTTTGTCTCGTCCCAGCACTCCTTCCTTGTCTCCCCCATTGGCCCTGTTACTGTAGATGAGAGACTTGTCGCTTCTCTATTACAGCTGTTATCTGTAAAGGTTTCTGTGGCATCGCAAAGGTCAGCTACTGAGCTATTTCCCTGATGAGGCATGGTGACCAGTTTGAACTGGCAGGCAGTATGTGAGTCTGCTCGTTTCTACCTTTCTAGGCTTGTCTTTGGTGGAGGTTACGTGTTCCAGTGACCTTGCTGCAGTGGACCTCTGGTCTCTAGGTCTGAACTGTCCCTTTAGTCAAATCTAAAGTGAATATCCGTGAATATCTATAAACAGTGATGAAAATAACGGCGTTACTAACGGCGCTGCTTTTTTCAGTAACGAGCAATCTAATTGATTACTCTTGCCATCTTAATAAAGCCGCAAAAGTATAAACCTCAGGCCACTTACGTTATTTACAATACAAAGAGTGTATATATTTGTAATTGATTTTTGCTATAGTGCTAAACAAGCATTATTTAATTTTGCCGAGTTGTGGTCTGTTTAGGGGCTATAAATATCAAAGGTTCCAAAACATCTGTGTTGTTTTTTGTATTGATCCGCTAGACATAATATCTACGTACATGGCATTTGCTTGGAGGTTAGTCTCACTTTGTCCCACAGCAATATTAAAAGAGTTTAGATTTGTGTACAGTTTCTGTTAATAATGTATTGTATTAAGTGTCCATTTCATCATAATATCCAGATTTATCATAAATAATTTAACATGCACATGTATTTTATGTTCCGTTAAAGGGTGGAGGTGTGGTCACATTTGATAATTTAAAAATGTACTTGAAAGTAACACATTAGTTATTTTCTGAAGTAACTATTTACTTTTATAATTTGTAACTAGGAGTATCTAATTTAGTTACTTTTTGGAAGAAGTAACTGTAACTAATTACTTTTTAAAAGCAATTGGCCCAACACTGTCTAGGAATATCTGTCTGTGAATATATACGAGAGAGCTAAGAGGATGTTAAGCTGCACAGACAGTCACTGATATGCTCATAGGTATTTATTCGTGTGCCGACAAAAGATACATTACTCTGTTTTTGCAATCTTACACACAACATACATGTCTTTCTTTTCTTCTCCCCTCCTCCTACACGAAATACATAAATAATACATATCATCCTGACTATTCACACACATACACACACACACACACACACACACACACACACACACAATGCTAATGTGAGTGGAACGACCAGTCATCTCTTTTCATCTGAGCCACTGGTTGCTGCTGGCAACAATCTCCGATCATCAAAGCCACCAGAAAAAGTGAAGTGTGTTACGCTGCCAGCTTCTGACTACCACTGTGGTAGTGATAGAAAATGTTCACCCACCCATGTAATTAAGCAAGGGGCAATAAATGGCCACCAGTGTAAAGCTCTCAGTGAATTTAGCATTTTTCTGGAGTTTTTATTAGTTGCCATTATTCTGTATTTCAGTTAGGAAAGACATGTTTGTAGATATGCAAATTAGGTTTATTGGACAGCTCAATAAAATGTGCAAAGTCTGTGCCGATTATACACCATTGCTATACAAATATTTTGTATATCTATATAGGGGTAGAGAACCATCAGACCCCCAAATGGAATCTAGACGCCGGTGGTGGCAAAGAAGGAGCCCGAAGACCAGACCAAAGGAGGCTCCGGACCGGTCAGCTGGAGGGGGAAGGGGGGGTAGAGGGTTGCACTCTGGGTTGTCTGCAACGACAGCTGAATGGGACAGGGAGAAACAGATTTGTATAAGCAGGGTTGTGACTCTGTGATTGGCCCTTGCAATTTGTGTATGATTCTGATTGGTTAAGCAGGAAGGTGAACGCCTCTACCAGCTGATTCCAAAAACGAAGAGAGCATTGATTAAATTAGGTCTTCCTGAAAGAATTTACACTGAGCTACATTTAAATCAGGAGAGAATAGTTGCAGATATGCAACAGTGATACACAGCAAAAAAATGCCATTTACTAGGAAAACAGCTGAATTCATTTAGGAGTGCACTGATTAAAAGTTAGGTCTTCCTGAAAGAATTTATGCTGAGCTACGTTTCCCGTTGGATTATTTATTATAGCTAGCAAACAAAGTTGTTTGCCATGATCACAAAAAAATTGAGGTAAAGTAGCCACCCCGTCAGGAGATAATTCAAAATTGACGTGAATTCTTTTTTGCAATAAACAGTAAAAATAACCTGAGAAATAAAATTAAGGGCGAAAAATACAGCATACAGTATGTATTATCATCTTATGTGTACTGTGTACTAGAATACATACTGTACATGCACAGTATGCATACATATTGTATAAAAATCCATTCGGTGTTTAGTATCTATTTTATTTTCCTGCGGTTATTCAAGCAGCCATAACAATTTATGTAACTAGATGAAGAAGAAAATACTTGGTCCCTCTGTGATTTATTTCTCATTTAAAAGCCAATGACTTGTACAACAGTACACAAGGGCTGTACATGGGCTCAAAGTTGCTCCACTATTCCACGCCCCCACTGGGAAACAAAGTCTCTCTTAAGTGTAACCAGGCCACTCATGTACACTACTAATGGTGTGCCCCCTGTGTAACAATGTATGTGTCTGTTTAATCTCCTTAATTATTTAGTGCCACATTAGTATGGAGTGAGGGTAGATGCATATTACGGACAGTAGTTGTAAAACACATCAGATGGAGCTTGTTTAATATTAATGAATCTAAACCCTTTCACTGCACTGTATGTTGACACTTGCTTTTTTGTATCATTTGCTTCTATGGCAATGCTGCTAGTCTACAAGTGATTTAATTAAACACTGAGAAAATAGATAGACTTTACCATATGGATATATATATATATATATA
>NC_048418.1:8178361-8191877 GCF_013103735.1 Etheostoma cragini | reverse complement strand
TCATTCACCCATTTAGACTCCACACATGGAAATGCCTATCATTTTCCACTCTACAATTTAATTTAATGTATCTTTTTTATTATTCCGTTTGCTTTTACATAGTGTTTTATCTTTCGAGTTGGAAAAAGCTTTAGCACCCTTTTTGTCATGATGTGGATTGGAAAAGGGAAGTTTGGGGTTCCGTGTTACCGGATAAGCAGGTGAAGATGGATAGATGGATGGATACTTCTTTCAACTCTACTTTCATTGATCAGCACTACACTACACCCCTTGCTCATTTCTGTCTTGAGATCCTCTCAATTTGGTTTATCTGTGGCAATTTAAATGCTGATCCCTGTTTTGAGGTTAAATATCACTAACCAGAATTACAAATAGCTTTGAACGCATGCAATATCTTGACTGTAGGACCAAACCAACTACTCAATCTTTGAGAGATGTGGGCTTTCAACTGCAGGTCACTGACAATATGCTCCCTCTTTAAAATGTGCTGATTCTGTGTAGAATGTCTTAAACCAGCAATCCTTTTCCTGTGACCAACCTTTACAGCCAAAGGCAGGGCTGCTGAAGCTGAAGGCCGTGTGGTTTGTGTAAATATGAAATGGCGCTTCTCCATGTACTGGCCCCTGTGCCACTTCGGGCTTACAGTGGGAATCTCGACTTTCGTCACATCCTGACCGCTTTTGGTCTGACTTGAGTAGAGACAAAGAAAGTTGGAAAAGTCAGGGAGAAAGAGAGAGGAAAAAGATTCACAGGATCATTGAGGTTAGCTTTGTGAAGAGCAGAGGTAGCTTTACAGTACAAACTTGTCCTTCCACTACACAAACATCTTGGGAACAAAGTCAATCCTGACCTACAAAGCCGATACACAGTAATGTGTATTTAGTCAAATTAGGTTTTCTAGTATTTTTTACATAACTCAAATTGACATTTTCTTTGTAGGTATTGTGTTTTTCCATCATTTGTTAGACACTGCAGAGGTGCCACTTTAGCAAGCCACTGAACCGTCTTACTAGTCAGGGTGCCTGACCTTTGCTAGCTCCATTTCTCTACATCTCTACACAACAACTGAATGTCTTTGGGTCCTGTGTAAAACAATTAAGTGAACAAACAGATTTGTCTTCACAGCTTCACAATAGCCTTCAAACCATTTTTTGTCATGTTAGCTGTCCCTGCAGTTACTGCTCTCTGCATTTGTGAAGGTATGATATCAAACACTCTCAACTATAACTTATACAGGCGTGAGTGGTGTCTTCTTGTTGGTCATAGAGGAGAGAAAGATGAGCCAGGGACCAGGCAAAAACAAAAGATAAAACAAACACACTACCATGATACCATGATAGAGATTGGTCACGAGAAAGGAGAAGGACCGGTTGATGGCACAGAGGGTTTTATCTTATGCTCTGTGGGATAGACAGTCTCTTACCATCTTCTTGTGATAACCAGTATCATCCCCCCCTTTTCCTTTTTTATGTCTTTTCCCCAGTTATGATACCACCAGTATATCGACTTTTAGCCTACATGAGAAACTCTATTACGCTCAACGTGTACCTTACATTTGGAGCTAATTTGAGTCAATATATTCCTCACCTCTCATTTCTAACATCTACCTACAGCTTTAGCCAATGTTAAGGAGTGAACTTATATTTCATGTAATGCAAGCAAAAGCTTAAATTCAGGTTTTAAGGCTGGTATTTTTAAATATTAATTCAATTCCACTTTTTCAGAAATTGACAGAGATAAGATAGGAGCAAAGCTTTAAACCCAAAATAAATGTTTCACCTTCCCTGATTCAATGTCAGTACATTGAGACAAACAGGCCCTCATTTGCTTTTTAAACTTCTTTCTGAGTTTTATTCCTTTTCTGCTTTTTCCCTAGATGCCAAGGCCTGCCCCAGCGGTGAGTTCATGTGTGCCAACCGCAAGTGCTTGGCCTTCGTCCACGTGTGCGACGGTGATGACGACTGTGGAGATGGCAGCGATGAGCTCAAGTGTACCTCCCCTCTGACCTGCGGGCCCAACCATCTCCGCTGTAACACCTCGGAGTGTGTGCCGCTCATTTGGAGCTGTGACGGAGACCCCGACTGCTCCGACAGTTCGGATGAGGGGCCGGAGCGCTGCGGCGGTGACGGGGTCCCGTATCTACCTAACCGCCGAACAAACTGCACTGCTGGGGAGTTTCGCTGCGCAAACGGGGAGTGTGTGCGGCTAACCTGGAAGTGTGATGGAGATCCAGACTGCAAGGACAAGTCTGATGAGTCTGACTGTCGTGAGTTTCTCTTTCTGTCTTTTACAAATATACAATGTTTTCTAAACTAACTTTAAAGAGAAAGTACTTTTTATCTAGTATAGTGCATTCTGTTTACAAGTAGTATGAAATGGGAACACGTCTCTCCAGCTGGAGGCTGCTCGTAGCACCATGGTTACACGTGCAACTCTGTTCTTGTTTACAATGGGCAGTTTTGTTGAAATTTCATCTAGTTTAAATCTAACTCAAATTTATGTTGAGTTAGTGTATAAGTTGTTTGTCTTTCTTTTATTCTACATATACTGTATTACCACTATGAATTTTTAAACGGTAGCACCAAGTCGTTTACATTTATTGTGCTCATCTTTTTCAAAGATCGGCCTAGCGACCGAAGAAATACCAACACGTTTCGAAATAATTACACTGAACTGTTGTTTTACATTATCCTTTTGTTGACAGTAGGTTACGATATCTGTCTGCTTTAGAACTGGAGAGTGGAAAGAAATCTCACAAACAACATATAGCACATTTCCACTCATGCTTGTAGTTGGAATATGTTTTTTTTCTTCCTTTTTCTCTAAATGTGTGTGTGAAGATGGGTCCTCGTGATAAAGCAGGCTTTCCTTTTAGCTGGTCATGGATGGAGGAGCCCTGAAGCTCTTGTCTCACTAAGCCAGAGTGTGAAGCCCAGATAGTCCCACTATTCATTATCAAGATGTGCGATGCACACATCAAACCCACCTCTCCCACTCTGTGGTGTCAAATAAGCAGCACTTACAAGAGATTGATGTGTTATTAGGCAACTGGATAGTTGCGTTTAGAGAGCAGCCTGGAGAAAGGTAGATGACTGACCTCGTATTTGTCCAGAGATTACTACCATTTACCTCCAATGCCTTTGCTATATTCACATGCTTAATGTCTATGTGAGGATTAATTTGCCAAATGAATAGTGTTCTGCAAACTCTTCAGCTGAAGACATATACTATTGTGATTCATCAAAATATTTCCGACATTTCATATAAAGCGTGTGCTTGTGTGTGTAAGTAACTGACCAATCAGATCAATAGATTGATCTCCCAGATACAGGGATGTGTTTTCATGTTCATGTCCACACGTGTGTCCAAGCTACAGCGGCACTGTCTCCATTTCATTCCCTCTGTTCTGCTCATCTTGTAATAACACTAAATCATATCCCCCTCAGTCATATATATTGCTTTTCAGTGTGGTTTGGATATGAGTTATATGAGCACACTGGGCATCATTGATGAAAAGCTTGTCTGTGCTTGGGATATTAATGAAATGTGGTGTGGCTTCATGCAGTCTCCATCTTTGCGTTACTATATTGAAAATCATTCATCACACGTCCTCAGGTTGACTGTCTCTGTCCTAGGCTGTACCTGCAGTAACACAGGCTGTGAATGGATAGAAGTACAGTACAGTTATTGCACTGGGTTCTTGATTTCAAGCATGCTTCTACAAAATGATTTTTTTTAAATAGGTTGTTTGGCCTGTCTTGCCTTTGTTAGACTGGATAAAGTAGAGAGAATTGTGACAAAACTGATGAAAGTAATATGCAAGAAAAGGTATTGGGTTGGTTTCAACCCCCGGATGTATTGTACCTCTTGAAGGAATTTAAAGGGGAGTTAAAAGTCTAATTTCAAGTGTGTTTATGTACTTGTGTGCCTCTTACAGCCCTGTTGACGTGCCGTCCCGATGAGTTCCAGTGCGGTGATGGTTCCTGCATCCATGGCACCAAGCAGTGTAACAAGGTCCATGATTGTCCTGACCGCAGCGATGAATCTGGTTGTGTCAATGGTGGGTACACCTGTCAATGCTGTCTGCATGTCCTCTTGCCAGAATCTGTCCTCCTCTCTGTCCGGAGGAGTTTGTAATGGTGTCTGATTATAGCTACAGGACCTGTGTGATCTGTGTAATACGGTTTACCAAAGCCTCTCAGCTATATTTTGGTAGAAATAAAGAGACTTTAAGGCAGAAGTAACATAGCCGATATCACAGCACATGCTATAACCCCCTTTTAATTGCTTGTCCGCTCTATGTTTGCACCGACTACTGTAGAATGTCTTTCAGCTTGAGTTTAAGAATAATATCTGATGTGTAGAAAGTCTTGCATATTGATTCACAGTAAATAATCTAAAGTTGAAATCCTTAAGATTTCATTTCTGATAGATTTGGCGGTTACTGGTGGTTTTGTGCAGTTTATACTATACTGTATATACTGTACTGTACTACTACAGCAACAAAAGGTGTATCTATTTACAGGGCAGCTAAACTTATGTTTCTATAATCAGGTCAGTCAAAAACTTACTTTTACAAGGATCTGATTTCATGCTATGCACAGCACTGCACCGCATGGTGCGAGGAGTTGGCTACCTTGCTGATGAGTTGGATGGATTGTGTTGGGAAGGTTTGACCTAAATCACTAATGTAAAATGTTGTAGTTTAATTGTTAGCATGCTAAAACATGTTTTAATCACTTTAAATCAAATCACATCAAAGTAATGTCAGTTTTTACATTTACGTAAATAAAAACACCAGCTTAAACCAGGCAGTTTGATGTGACTGAGTGCGGTAACATTAACTTACTAGATGTTTGGTTTGATTTGCATTTTCATAGCTGGTAAAAAAAAATAAAAAAATAATATTGTTGAATTTCCAGAACTGAAAGGCATTCTTGTCTGATGACATGGCCACCAGCCTTGGCGGGGTCAGCTGGTCACAGACATTGTTTTGATTGGCAGACGAGAGGAGATGGAAATTTAAACAAGAGAACTAATTAAAAAAATTAAACTAAATAAAATTAAAATGTGACTGCATACTGCCAAATGAAAAGATCCTTTCTGAATGTAGAGTCAGCTCTTTGTAAGCCCTTCTACCCTTGATGGTATTGCACTGAAATTTTAAGGCTTTGCCGACCTGCGTTGTCCGGAAAAATGTCAAATAGTGATGTAATGGTATGAAAATATAACCTCATGCTTATAGTGTCCAAAATTATCACGGTTTTCGGCATTATCATGGTATTACCATTATCATGGTAAGTGTGGTAAATATGTTCAGAAAGCTCTTATAGGCATACACAAGCTGACAAAGTTTCAAAAAGTGTAGCACTGTTAAAACCAATCAAATGTTCAACTTTTAACATCAAAGGAACAGGGGTTCAGCATGTAAACAGCTCATTTGTCGGGAACATTTTCAGTAGTGCAAGTTTAAATTATACAGATTCAAACATTCAAGTTAAGACAAAATACTACAGTCTACTACTGTTTGATGAATGCAACTCATATGGGCATCCATCTAGCGATATTCACGGAGATGAGTCAGGATATTTGACGTATTGCCGCCTTTAGCAGCAACTTTTCTTCTGCACGTTCTGCAGAAAAGATAACTGTCTTCAATCAGTTGTCCTTTGGCTTTCTTGTAATAACCAAAATATGCCCATGCTTCAAACTTAGTCCTCTTAGGAGGCTAATAATTGTCCAGAGCGCTGTCATCTCCTCCTTACACCATGAGTTCAACTTCAAGAAACGCACGTTATAGGCTACGCTGTGCGCCTGCGCGGCAACTTCAGGAGTCTCGGATGAAGCTGGGAAAGATTAAGCGCACGGTTTCAACATTGTGGTAATCTACCATGATGGTAGTGATATTTTAAATGAAAACCGTAATTATTATTGTCACATTTTTATCGTGGTTTACCATTACACCTGTAATTGTTACAGCCCTAATGTCAAAAGAAGGCATGTGGATCGGGCACCCAAATAGCAGCAGATGCCCTGTATAGAGGTTTATTCCTCAACGCAGTGGGTCTGGGTTTAACTCCAACCTGCAGCCGTTTTGAAGTACACTTTTTATGTACTCGCAGTATTTATTACTGCCACTTATTTCATGCGAGCCTTCAGTGATTTGGTGAACCCCTGGAGATATTCAATATGACTTCACACACTTTTTGATGCATGAGGGTGAATTCATTTGCAATAGCTTACACAAATAAATGTCCGTGAAGTTTATTTTGTAGATGCTGATCTATCTTCTGCTTTTCCGTCACAGCAACCAAATGTGAGGGACCCCTGAAGTTTCTGTGTAAGAATGGAGAGTGCATTGATAGCTCCAAGGTGTGCGACTCTCTCAAGGACTGCAAGGACCGATCAGATGAGCCCAAGAAGGAATGCGGTAAGAGAACTTATTGTGCACATAAGTAGGTTGTGTCAGCTGTTAAGAAACACTTTCTTACACTTTGATGCAGTGGTATGAAATGAAGGACATTGGCAGAGATTTTGGCTCAGCCCCGTGCAATGAGTATATGCAGACTATTGTAAATGGATTCAAGCAGTTAATGCAGCAGGGTAATCGTGTTTGCCATAACAAAATGCGGCTACCTCCCTCCTATTACCTTCCATTTCAAAGGCTTCAGAGGCACACTCAAATTATCATAAGCATCCGTTATTCAGAACAAGAGCCTGTGTTTACTAATTACCATCAAATGGTAGAAGAAAATGGTTCTTCTGCTCTGTGATAATCTCTCTTCTCCATCTCTCTTCCTGTATCCATATATCTTCATCTCTTAACCTATTTTACCATGAGTAAATAAAAGTGATGCCTTAGTTAAAGTAACAACAACATTGTGTTTATGACTTTGTGCCAAAGAGCTTAAAGTTAAGGAAAAAACTCATGAGCAGCACAACTCATTTCACATACATAAAGAATGTTCCGTTGATTTCGATGAAAAAGAAGCATTTAATAAACACTAATTTGAGGGGAAGTAGGCAGGCAGTACAGTTTAACCAGGATGTGTTATTGTGCAGTGCAGTCCTAACTCTCTGAAAAAACTTTCAAAATGTGATTGAATACTGCCAAATAAAAAGATCCTGTCTGGATGTAGAGACAGCTCTTTGTAAGAAGTTCTGAAGTTCCTACCTTCCTGAAGGTGTATTTAAACTCATGCTGGAGGCATTATATTTAGCTAAACCTTTAAGGTAAACAAAGATATTGCAAGCGCCATAAAAAAAGATGCCAAAGCCTAATTCAGCCTCTCTCTCTCTCTCTCTCTCTCTCTCTCTCTCTCTCTCCCCATGGGAAGTACACTCAAGTTTGGCTGGCCCTCTTACCTCCAATCAGATACAGTCCTGAGACAAAACATTCCCTTGGCATAATGCTGCCTAGGTTCCCTGAAGCTGTAGAAAGACCAACATAATTATACATGAATAGTTTTGGTTATTAGAGATTGGCTGAACATTCTTATCCCCTGACCTATGAATGACGTGATGTTGTCTAAGCATTCCCTTTGTCTCACCATACAGCAACATGGTGTTTCTGGAAATTCCACAACACTTAGTGAGAAAGTTTCTGATAAGACAGAGTAATAAGTAGACATATACCTATAGAAATCTCAAAGGAACATAAAGTGGAGAAGGAAAAGTGACAAAAGGCAGAATACACTGACCTCTACCAAGGATGGAAATTACAAGACCAAAATGGGTATTCCAGAGAGTAATTCTCCTCCCTTTGTCCCTCGTCTTCCTCCTCTTCCTCTCTCTTATCCCTCATACCTCCCTCCCTCTCTCCTTTCTCAGGTCTTGTTCTCAGCTCATTAAAGGCTTGTTCACACACACCTAGGTCATCGCTCTTCTCGCTCAACTGTTAACTCGCAAGATGTTCCCCAAACCAAAACCCAGACATGAAAAAAACTGAAACACAGTTATGCGTAGTTGTTCGGTATGATTGCATTTGCCGCATCTGCCTTACATCAGGGGGAAACAAAGCATTTTTCTCTGTGCTCAAGCACACGTTTTTCTGTGTTTCCCATCTCATTAGAAATAATGGCACATTACCACAGTACTGACTCATTACTGGGCATAACATTCATTTCTTAACACTGCACCATCACTTCTAGCTTTCACTGAGAGAAACGGCTGAAAATAGCTAGTACATAATGGGTTACCATGGTGAGAGAGGGAAAGAGAGTAATGGAGGTGGAGTAAAAAAAGAGAGACGCCATGTTTGTTTGCCCATGGTAGAGTGACCTCTAAATCATGGCTGTCCTTGAAGGTGGTCTAGAAAAAAGTGTTGATGTTGCCACACGGCCTCTACTCAACTGTCTTTGTTAGCCACCCAGCCCGACTCAAAGCAACATGAAGGAGTGATTCCTCAAATACAGACACATCTTGGGCTTTCTTCTGTCGGCAGTTAATTCTGAGCTGACATGAAGGGAGTGAGCTGAAGCTTCTGTGAGTGGCAGGCTGCTTGTCACCCATCCAGCTGAATTAGAGATGGGAATTTAATGCTGGCGGTTGCAGCGCTCCAAGTCTGCTGGCACGTACACAAAGCAGAGAGGAAAATGTCCCCACAAAAGTAAACCTCAGTCAATCTCTGGAGAGTCAACTTCATCTTTCTTTACTTTTGTTACAATAAATAAAGAATAATGTGGTGGAGATGTCCAAAAAAAATCTTCCCTCAAAGCTCCACGGATAAGCTGAACAGGTCATCTTGGATCCCTGCAGTCAGCATATTTCTTGTAGTGGGACTAGCTCTTGTATATTAAATGAGGGCCGCACTTATCAGAGCAGGCACAGGAAATTGCATCAGAATAAAATCCCTGAGACCGTAGAAAAACAAAGAATGCATTGGGTCTTTGGCACAAATGCTGTTTTTGCCTGTGCAGTGTGTAAAACATAAACAGCATAAAAAGCTGGACCCAGCAGAAGGTTAACTTAGCTTAGCACAAAAAATGGAAATGGGGAAACAGCTAGCCAGGCTTCTTACCAAAGGTAACAACATCCACCTAACCAGTTTCTCTTAAGCTCACTAAGTAACACATTGTATCTTTGTTATTTCTAAAATTCAAGTGTAAAAACAAAATGTTGCAGGGGATTAGATGCTTAAATATTTTTTGTAACAACAGTAACAACTGGTGTTTTAACATTGCCACAAGGTTGCCAGGCAACACTCTCTGCAAGAAAGCGAATAAGTGTATTTCCCAAAATGACAAACTATTCGATAATCTTTTAACGTCACATAGACAGCAAAACAAATATCGACAGTAAAATACGAAAAAAAAGTCCAGAATGAGAGGAATTAAAACTAGCGGAACTGCATAGATTTAATTTGTAAAACAAAACAAAGTTATGTAGCTTCATGTCTGAAGTCCAAATATTCCCTTAAAAAAACATATTACATTAGAATGTATTTTCTCCTATAAAAAAATATATTAGCAGCATTTTAAGAAACATAACAACGGAAATGTGATTTATGCGGTGTTGAAACGCAAGTCGTAATATTTAAAGGTTAATGAAGCTTCATTTAGAACCAATGTCTTGGTGGGGAGGTGGCAGATGCTTTGCTTTGAGCCAGCTGTTTGAGGTACTAACGAACACACATACTGTGTACAGTATGCTTTCCCTGCTTTCAGTGACAAGTGATAAAAAGCTCCCTGGCCATTGACAAACTTGTTACACTCGATGGGGCAGGATGCTGTTGACAGAATTAAGCATTCGTGTTAAGGAGTGAGGTTCCTCCTGCAGTTTAATCAATTTTTTTCTTTATCACTCATTTCCAGTTGTCATTAGTTTATTGTGCAGCCATGCTTAATTGTTTGTATGAAAAGCAAAGCCTGTATGCTGTTGAATGAAATGTTGGCGATTCTTTTTTGGAGACATTTCTTGTTGTGATCTTACCGTTCACTCAGTTGGATTCCGTTTTGTGAGTCATCCAAACAATAAGTTGTTTTTTCTTTTTAAACCAGACATGGACAGAAAAGTGTGCTGAACTTCACACATGATTCAATGGATCTCTTGTTAAATTCTAAGTCATTGCCACAGTTAAATTGTAAAAATAAATTACTGTATGGAACAGCTTGCATGCACAGTTAATACTTGATTCATAGCTGTATTGAATAAACTGGAGGAGGAAATAAATAAATAAGACCCTGAAATTTCATTCAGTGACTTTTGAGCCATCCTTGCTATCGAGTAATTCACAAAGCCATGCTGTGCAGCACAATCAAATCTAACTACCTCGGCTTTCTCTTTTGTGTGCTAACCTTGTGCCAGCTTCTTTGACCTAGTTAAAAATGATCTTGTTTTTTAGCCTCTTTCATTCTCCTGATGCTTTTACACCACTCTGCCTCAAAATGAAACATGTACACTGTTTAATTTCAAAGTCCTCTCTCACTCCTGTGGTAGAGCCTTGTTGGATATCTCAGATTCCCAGTTCCCAGCATTAATCCTCTCTGCACACATATTTCATATCCCTGCCAAAAAGCTAGCGTGTGTGATGTTTTGACTCTTTGATTCCCCTTTTCACTTTTGAGAACATCTGATAAGGATTCAAAAAGGATGGAAAAGAGCACAAGATACAAAAGAGTACAATAGCCCAGATAAAACGAAGATTATGAATATATCCATTTCCACACTTATGTGCCACCCATATTTACACACCTTTTATCAAATATCATTAGCAATTCCGCTGTACTTACCCACTTTTCAAAAAACATTTTACAGTCAATGAGGCTAAATATGATTTTGACCTTATTAAATGACCAATTGGGTGAACATAAGGTCTCTTCCACGTCTGTGATTGGAAGCATTTGACCACTAGCTTGTTTTCTTTGTCTCCCAGGGCTGAATGAGTGTATGATCAACAACGGCGGCTGCTCCCATGTCTGCATGGACCGACCAATCGGCTTTGAGTGCCAGTGCCCCACTGGCTACCAGCTACTGGACAAAAAAACTTGTGGTGGTAAATAATGAAACTTTAAATAGAAAGGCATATATATATAAAAACATGAGTGGCAGGTCGGCTGCTGACCAAGCTACTGTGATTGTCAGTGTGTATGTGTGTTGTATTACTTTAGGCAGCTCTCTGTCTGTCTTTGTATAATGTGTCCAGCCTGTCACTCCCACAGAGAAACTAGCACAGTCATACCATCTCTCTAATACACACATATATACTCTGTCCTTCACACCCTTCCCCATCCTTTTAACACTAATGTTTCCACCTCACGCCCAAGGAGAAAGCCTAAGATCTGCTGGAAGTCAACAGGGACACGCCCTGTCTCCCTGTCAACTTCTTCTCTCCCATTGAATGACAACATGTCTGCGTGTTTCTCCAACGCTTTCAGTTATATACAGTATAATGTGCATTATAACCCATTCCATCTGTTTATTCTAAAAAATGCATTGCTATACTAACATTTGGGGAATTAAGTTGCCATTCTTATATAGTGCAGCACACAATGGTAAATTAGTGACTGTCTCTCTGTCTGACTGGGTCTATTTCTATTAGTTTTTCAGTGGATTGATAACCTCATTTCCCTCTTCTCCCTGCAGACATTGATGAGTGTGAGAACCCTGATGCTTGTAGCCAGATCTGCATCAACTACAAGGGAGATTTCAAATGTGAATGCTATGAAGGCTATGAGATGGACCCTGTTACTAAGACCTGTAAGGCAGAAGGTGAGTAACAATGCTCAATTATTGACAATGCAAGGTGTCTGAGACTATGGGATTTTCCTATTTTGAGGCTGAAAATGATAATAAGCGACATGGATAAGAAAAGTTGCCCTAGATTCTTAATGTGTTGTGATTATACTTCTTGTTCCTGCAAAATAGGGTGAATATATTATTTTGTTCAAAATTCTTTAAAAAGCCTTTAAAAAAGCTGCCTTCTCCAGGGTTTGTGCCGCTACGCGTAGGTTGCTTCTCCCTCTGTGTTTTAAATGTTCAATTTTGAAATAGCCAGTAAAAAAAAGGCTTTTTAAATAATTCTGAAGAAGAGTGCCTTTGATTCCCTCTATACTTAATTGAATTCCCACTCCCAAAGAGCATTTTTCAAACATCTGACTGAACTTACTGAGCACCCTGGACTTTTTGTCTTTCCATGTTATTATTTTTTATTTTTTATTTATGCAGTTTATAATTCATAGTTTCTGTGATAAAGATAAATTTCCTCCTAGTTCAAAAAGCTGTGTTGTACTATTAAAACAAGACTTTCTCTTAAATACTCAAACACTTCACTCTCAGCTTTTGTGCCACAGTGTCAAAACACTCCTCATGTCATAATCACATCTTTCTTCTATGAGGTTCTTATCATTGCACTGCACTGCCTTGTGTATATGGCATAATTTATTAATTATCTTAAAAAAGCCAGCATCACATTGGCAACCACTCCCAGATTGCCAATGTTTCTCCCAAGCCGAATCAGTCCTCCAGTGTCACATTAGACAGTTTCATGACTGACGGACTGATGTGTGTAACCATGCTGAATACTTATAATTAGGTAGAGCAACTCTTCAGGGGCACCTGGCTGAGTCACTGTGGAGGCTAATTACATCACATTGAAACTGGTGTGCCGTTAGGTTAGGCCTGTTGATAGTTGTCGGACTAGTGGAGAACAAAGTAAACTGCTAAGAAGCTACTTAAATTTCTTTGACCTCTAACCACGGCTAAAAGCTAGTAGCAAGAGGCCTACACAGAGAGGCCAGTTTATATGTTTACACTTAACTTCCCCATAAAATGTTCATTATTTAATTGGCAGGAAACAGTGAGTCAATTGAAATGTGGTGATTTAGTCCCTGTGGTTGTCAAATGTTGTGATTTCATTTCCCTCAATTAAGCTGAGCTGATATCAAAGCTCAGCACTCCCATGTGTGTGTTTGCGTTTGCACACACTGGATTTGTGTTTGGATTGGATCTACCCCCCTGCCTCTGTCTGCACTTGTGTATTTCTCTGTGCGTGACTGCTCAGTGTGTTTGGTATCAGTTCATCATGGCCAGCAGAGAACTGTGTCTGGCTGTGTGTCAAAAACAGTGGAAGCAGAATCACAGTGAAGGCAGCAGTTCCAACGCTTGGTTTAGAGGCAATGGAAACTACTGCTCCCATTAAACTAGCAGGGGACCTTTTTCCCGTTTAGAGGGGTTGAAAATGTTGTCATTGTAATGGCCAGTTTTCAGGAACACTTCGTCTGATCAGCACTGTCATCATTCAGACTTTGTTCTGGGAGAGGAAGGAAAAGGAAGGAAGAGGGGATGTGCAGGGTTACGATACTACAATGAGCCTATGACACAGACTGTCAAAAGGGAAACTGAGGTGAGGGAGCAAATTAATGAGAAAATATCATATCTGCCTCTGGAGATAACTGGCTGCAGCTGCCATCCTATTACTATGCAAAGTCAGGAATAGATGGACCTACAGTGGGTACGGAAAGTATTCAGACCCCTTTAAATTTTTCACTCTTTGTTTCATTGCAGCCTTTTTCCAAAA
>NC_048418.1:8162329-8178261 GCF_013103735.1 Etheostoma cragini | reverse complement strand
TGGAAAATGGCTGCAATGAAACAAAGAGTGAAAAATTTAAAGGGGTCTGAATACTTTCCGTACCCACTGTAATATAGATGTTACAAGACAAAGGTGGGCTGTAGTTGCCAACCAAAAGTGATAAAACCTTTCCTTTCCTGACAGAAATATAAGGAAATAAACATCAAGGTATGGTAATATAAATGCCTTTACGGCCCCTGTTCAGATTTGGGGCTAATTAAAATGCATCCTGGGTGACCTAATCACAAGTGGACAGCTCTAAAAATAGGTGTGAGTGCACTTGAAAATGAAGCAAGGACACACTGTGGTGTATATGTTCAGTGCTAATATCCATGTGTGCTAATACTGTAGCGTGACAAAGCTACCAAACCCAGTCTATAACTAACCTGGACACTTATAAACTATCTATTTTGTCTCTCTCTATGGCAGTGGTGGTCGGTTGGTCGGTCTACCGCTTTGGTCCAAACTGAAATATTTCATGTATGATCCCCAGAGGATGAAGCTACCCGCCTTTAATGATCCCCTAACTTTTCTTCCAGCGCCACCATGAGGATTAAAGTTTTCTTTTTGACATTTTCTTCTGGCCCATCACCAAATTATCATAGCTGATTTGACTGGTCAATATAACTCCACTTACCAATAAAATATTCCTCTTACTGATTTGTTCATCCTGCTTCAACCCCTTTCCTAAATGACTGCGATTGTATAATTTAGCTGGCCAACTCATTCATAGTAAGCCTCCTGGTCCACACAGGCATATGCCTATCGTCCCATTTCCATAAAAACAGGGCATTAAATATCCTTTACTTCATGTGCAGGGAAGAGCCCTTACTTGCTGTTCACAAATCGGCATGAGATCCGCCGCATTGACCTGGTGAAAAGGGACTACAGCCAGGTGGTGTCCACCCAGAAGAATGCTGTGGCTCTGGATCTGGACGTGGCCAACAATCGTGTCTTCTGGTGCGATCGCTTTCACCGGAAAATCTACAGGTGATCTTGAATTTGAAAAAAAGATGATTTTACATGTTTCAATTCAGATTTGAAGTTTATTTGTTATCAAAGTTATGTTTACATTTACTGTTTCTCACCAAAACAAACATTGTGACTTACCGTAAGTGTTCATAATGTTTAATGTGTACTTTTTTATACTATTTCTAAAGTTACTGAGAATGTTATACTTCTGATTTCAAACTAAAATTTCTATATGTGACAGTACAGATACTTGATATGACAAATCTAATATTGTTGCACCCTGACATGTTCCTGTATTTGATTTATTGAGCATCTCCTTGTTCAATCTTTTGGCATTTTTGAAATTGAATCAAGTGAGTTGACGGCTTTCTATTGTTACCCCAACTACATTTTGTCCCCAGAGTGTATTCTAATTGGAGCACTGTGTTCTCTTCATAAAATGGATGTTAAAGAGGAAAGATCTCTGGGGAAAGTAAAATGAAATTCTCGTTCGGGAGCACAGCTGCCTGACCCTCACCTCACACCTCTGCCGGGGCCAAATCATTAACGAGCAGGGCAACCCCGGAGTTAGGCCTTGTCTATTCTAATATGTGGTCCACCTAACAAGGATGCTCACCCTCGGATGAACTTGCTTAGCGCATGGCCCAAGGCAACAGCTCATATACCTGTCCCATTCTCCACTCTGCATTCGCTTCACAGCAGAGTGGAGATCAGAGAGTTAGTCGTGATGATAAACAATCTATTGGCTATTCACTTGTCCTGCCACAGTCCTGTATGTGCTTAAAAATCCACTTAATGTCCCCATTTTATCCAATTCATGTGCCAATGAGACTTTTGCTTACTTTAGACAAACATAAAAGCCATTTAATGGTATCATCATTCCTTCATTTATTCACTTATAGTTACAGTCAATGACTTTTTGGTAAAAGTTTTTAAAATGCTAGAGCTTGTAATGGAATGACTAGTGTATTTACAGACTAATTATCACATAAATGTTTGCCCCACCAGGCAGTCCACATCCCTCCACTATTGATTTTTCACTAATGGCTAGCTTGCTCTAGAGAAAGACTTACATATTGTCCTCACCTCAAAATACTCCCTGTTCCCTCTGTCCCCTTACCACCCTCCCCCTTCCTCTGCAGCGCCTTCATCCATGAGGCCAGTGACCCCTCTCAGCAGGTGCCGCTGCTGGACTCTTTATTGCAGACCCCTGTGGGTCTGGCTCTGGACTGGCTCCAACACAACCTGTACTGGGCCGACTCCGGCGACAAATCCATTTCCGTGGCCTCAGTGGACGCCACCAAGAGACGCGTCCTCATCAACACCGACCTGAGTGAACCCCGGGCCATAGCGCTGGATCCCCACCACGGGTAAGGACTGGAGGATGGGATGTGTGATTCTTGTTCAGGAACACCAAGCTTTGGCCACATTATGTAATACCCAATATTGAAGATACAAATGACAGGATCAATAATCACGGTCTTTAAACAATTATCTCTGTTGGTCATTATAATGCTAGCATCCACCGATCCACACAATTTCTAATAAATGCTAATTACTCAACTGTGTGCTATGAATTTACACAACAAATTACAGTATGTCAGCAACATTTTTTGTCAAACTCAGTTTATATGGGTTACCCTCCTCAGTGACCCCGGATAAAGATTTGTTAAGTGATTTTGGCCTCGGACCCAGGAACTGAATTAACATAATCCTCCTCTGAGATCACATCTAATGATAAACATTAGATAAACCATCTTGGATGCATGTTGTAAGTGAGAATCCAGGGTAACAAGCCTGTGACCCATTTAGCATTCTGACTCGATAATTTTTCCGAATTTCTGTCCCAAATGAATGCTTTTAATCTAGGAAGCTATAGGAATTTGTTCAGCAGGTGCTTCTGCAGCTTTTGTGTTTTGATGATGCAAACCCAGATGAAAACAGACAGACACAAAATAAACTAAAATAAACTGGCACATAGCTTTGATAGAGACATGACACAGTGGCATCTTCTGCACATTACAGAACCAATCATAACTACTCAACAGGAATCCAGCACACACAGATTTCTGTCTCAGTTTTCTGACACCAAATGACAATTTTGTCTTTGCAGGAAAATTCACTTGTTGCCAGTGATACACATTTACATAGAAATGAGTTTGTTGCTGTGATTGTTGCCTGATATTGCCCAATAATCATTCAAACTATACAGAACTTATACAATAACACATTTTTACGTTTGATGGTTTGAACACATGGATGGGTTGGGTGTGTTTACGGCTACGAAGAAAACACAGCTATGGTTGCAGAGCACTGATGATGTACAATTTACATTAGGACAGCTCTAGAGTTCAACTTAATACACTGATCTAATTCTTTCATAATATGCTGCTTAAGTGTTGTCTTAAACACATCTGGAAAGCAGAGGCTTCCGTCAATACTCAAAACTTGTATGAAAGATAATATTGTTACTGCATTGCTGTTTTTGACTTGTGTCGGATTTCCTGGTGCTGAATGGACAGCTCCCACAGAGGGAACACAACTTAGATCTGTTGATTTGCTGCAGTTCTCTTTGTTTGTCACTAACATGTTTTTGTAATATACATTGTTGTTTTTAACACACACTTAAATGTCTTTCCTCCCTTCAAAAACAAAGTTCCACAAATTTCACAGGTGCTACTCCCGGACATCAATTCAGAGTCACTAGTGTTTAATATTAGCAAATAATCCTGAAAATATATTTTTAGCCGCCATTTAAAGAAAAGTGTCATTCCATTATTGTTTGCCGTTTTATAAAGGATTGTTCTTCAATAGGCTGTATGTTGCATAGGTAATTTTTAGCACTGCCATCATGTACTGTCATCTTTTTTATCAGATTGTTACCTTTTATATGTCCTGCTGAATGCAGCAGCACTACAGTGCATGAACACTCCATAATACCACAATAATTACTGTATGCTTCCTTTGTTCAATCCAGCTTTATGTACTGGTCAGACTGGGGCACACGAGCCAAGATAGAGAAGGCCGGGATGAATGGAGTGGACCGACAGGTGCTGGTGGCTGACAACATTGAATGGCCCAATGGCATCACGCTTGGTGAGAGAAGAGCAGCTGTTTTTTCAACTCAGTGTAGATAAATGACAAAAGTAATTGAAATTATAAGGGTAATGTTCAATGATAATTGCAAGAAATAGATTAATAATTGGATTAATCTAACACAGTTGGTTTTAAAATGACATGTGAAATCTGAAGTTAGATATAGGCACAGTGAAACTTGCCGAGGTGTAGTCGTGAGAATCTGACATTTTAAAACGTAATCAATATCACCTAAAAGGATTTGTCAGTCAGAGAGTGCTTACCGCAAAGACAATCAATTTCTACTCAGCAAAGTCTGATCTACCTGTGTGTGTGTGTGTGTGTGTGTGTGTGTGTGTGTGTGTGTGTGTGTGTTTCTCTCTCAGATGTAGCCAATAGGCGTCTGTACTGGGTAGATTCAAAATTGCACCTTATAGCCAGTGTGGACCTGAATGGAGCTCACCGCAGAACACACATGTCGTCCGCAGAGAGACTGGGACACCCCTATGCTCTGGCTGTTTTTGAGGTTTGTGTGCAACTGATTTTTAATGATTTTGGGCTGTTGTCCATGTTGTCACCCGGCCTCCCACATCTCATCATATCTACATCTCACTCATTAGCATCACAGGGGCCTGCAGTGTGACTGGGAGTCTGAATGTAATGACTGTTAAATTAAATTTACTGTATGCTCCGTTTGTGTGTGTGTGTGTGTGTGTGTGTGTGTGTGTGTGTGTGTTTGTTTGTCCTTGTCTCTTTTCACTTGTGGGATTGACTGGCCGAGCATACTAAACAGAAGGCAGCTATGGGGAGTATAGAGCAGCCTTAAGCAACCCACACACTCATGCTTTTGGTCAGCAACAAATCTGCTGCCTCGTGGCTTCTATGTTGTGTATGTTTATTCCTGTGTGTGAACAGGCTTTTACTTACACACACGTCTGGCTTGTCCCTGTTGTTACCACTGCAGCAAAGTCCCAGCCAGTTTTAGATCACCCAAGTGGCCTTTTCCCCTGTGGGACTCCACAAGGGGAACTGGTCTCAGTGGGAACACAGATACAGATTTCACTAAGCAGCAGACCAGATTTACAAGCATGAATTTGTTAAAAATATCCACTTGAGTTTGAATTACATTTGTTGAGCGAAGGAGTCATAACACCAACACTGGATTCAAGTGGATGGTTAAGCCTTTGTGGCCAAATACAGGAAGTTCTGGCAGGCTATCATCATGTTACAATAGAAGTGTAGGTTCTTTAAGGAATAGCTCAGTGCTTAGTGTGTATGTCGTCAAATATGAGGGCACGGATATTTGAATGTTGTCTCAGGTACGAGGCATGGTCCGCCTTCAGCTCCTCCTGTACCATACATGTAAAGTCCCTTTATGAGCTGCAAACATTAAAAGAATTTGAATGTGTGGTTGAGCAAGACAGTGACGTGAATGTGCTCAGAGCAGACAGCTGTCTGCAATCAGAGCAGAGAATAACTTAGCAGTTTACTTGTTAAGTGATAGTAAATGTACATTGTAGGTTTCACTTTGTCTCTGAATAAATGCTGCAGCTCCTCAAAACCTGTCTTGCTTCTAAACAGCGCTCCAAAACAAAAATAGCTGTGGTAGCCTGTGCAGAGCTGGAGTCAGTTAGAAAGAACTCACAAAAATTCCGACACCAGTGAGAGGATAATAGGAGAGGATACAAGAGGAAGGGGAAGCCGTCTACAAACCAATCAATTAAGTATCGGGAGATATGGTTCCCTTGTGTGATGACAACAGGACGTAGTTACAGTATGTCATGTATAGTTCTTTAGTGCGCTTACATAACTTCAATGGGAAACCAAAACTGATCAAAATATATCAAATGTATACAATGCAACAAAAACATGAACCTTTGTCTGGACCATGGTTCGGACTTTCAGGTATGAACAGGTCTTTAAGTTCAGTACGTGAGTAAAATGGATTATAGGTGCAGTACATTCCACCACTCTCTTGTTTCTTGCAGTTTTAACCTTTAAAAATGAAAGTACCAGCATACGTAAGCTGTCAAAAGCATTACCTTGTTGGATTTTTCTTACTGTACTCTGCTGTCAGTCCAGCCTGGAGACAGCACTGTACTCACAGAAACAATGATAAATTCCCTCTGGTGTAATACAAAATCGATGCGGGGCTTTTCTGCTCTCCGCCCTGCTGTGGCAACAAGGTGACCTTCTTGTTCAGGATGTTGAACATTCACCAGCCCCGTGTTATTGAGTGGAGCTTGTTTAGTGTACATCACATTACCATCTATTTCTGACTCAATGACTGACTGACTCAACAAAAACACACACACATACATACCCACACTCGTGTTGCAAGGTCTATTGGACTATTGGAGCAAGGACTATTGGAGCAAGGTCTGCTGGAGATTAGCCTGTAGTTTCTAAGGCAACAGCAGAAAATGTGAGAATATCTATTTAAACTGTTGAATCAAATCAGTTAATATCAAGCATGGTTAATATGTACCTTTGAGCTACGATAATTTCATCTAAAGAGGATGTGTTTTAATCACTTAATACCAATAAACAAAATTCACATGATAGACTGAATCATCTTCCACAATAAGACGTCACACCTCCATTTATTGTCGCTAACTGCGTACTGTTGCACTTCAGTTGAATCAAAAATGTCTTCATTACCCTTGAACCTCTGCATTTGCATTACTCATTTTATTTCAAGCGAAAAGATAATGAATTTGTCTGTGTGGCAACAAATATTCATCAGTGCAAATGCCACTTGCCCTAATTTTCTCTTTGCTATTTTTCCTCAAATGAATTAGACTTGAGTACTTTGAGCTATTTCCAGCTGTTAGTGCTGTTTACTCTTCCACATCATGCATCTCATGTGAGGCTACGCCCAGTGGTGCTCTGGATCAAATCAGTATGCTCACAATGACAATGCTATAATACTGCTGCAAGGTAGGGATAACGTTTATCATGTTCACCATTTCAGGTTTTTATTATTATAAAGTCAAAACCACAAGCCGAATATAAACCCAACATCAAGAGAAATTGGAATTTAGACCCCATGATGGTGCTAGAGAAAGTTATTACAGTTTGTTTTTGTTATGGCAATCTATGCAATATTTTTTTAGAAATCTCACCTACAACCACAAATGTTCACAGAAAAGTCAAAGGATCTAGCCTGACATCGTCATACCCGGATTCTAGTCAGAATATGAGTTCCGATACTGATCCATTGGGCTGTTATTATGGAATGTGTTTCAACCCAACCAAGAAAAAATGCCTCTGCACTCTATTGGCTTCTCTCTCATGTCCCTTAAGTATACAGGCTATGTAGCTAGTTCTCTTAATAAATCCATGATATAACGTGACAAAATGTAATACTTTTATTACCATCACCAGGAGGTGAAGCTGAGTGCCATCATACGTTTGATTGTGAGTCTTTGTTAGCTCGCCAAAACTCTGCTGGGAAAGTTGCTGGTTGGCTCAGGCAACGTTAGCTCATGTCCGCTAGCATACGTACAGGCTTAATATAGCTAGTTAGCTATTGTGTGTACTGGGAAAAAAAACAACACCCATCTCATAGGAGCAAAGCTTAAAATTTCCTTCAATAAAATGATGGGGCAAAAGGAAAACCAAACTTCTTGACCTCAAATGTTGTGGGCGGGGCTAAGTTCGTCTGGCATCTCCAGGCTACAAATGATCACCAAAGTCATGTGAATTCATCCTCTAGAAACCATGACTGTTTTTGCCAAACCATCTAGTAAATGTTGAGTATTCATCCTCTCGGGATGAAAAAATGTCTACTCTGTACCAGACATTATGACAATCAGTGTATTATTTGTTGTGATTTTTCAGTCTGGACCAAAGTGGTGGACCATTGCCATTGCCACATGCTGCTAGCATGGCTAAACATGTCATCATAAATAGATCCTTTAGTCCAAGTGACAGGGTGACAGCATACTGCCAACACACCCAACAGAATTCCTTTAATACCAAAATCATAGCAAGTCAATGATGCTTGCTCTTCCAAGTTTCCCAAAATTCATGAAGTGACCATCTTCTTTAGATTGTTGAATTAGATGTTTAGTTTAATTTGTATAGCTCTGTCCTTCAAAGGTTACCAACCGAGCTGTTGGTCAATGTGTGCTGTAGGGCTTAAACCCCAAACAACCCCGACTAACATGTTCTGTGCATTACCCATATTATGAAGACTATGAATGATTTTCTGTGTTTCAGGATCGTATCTACTGGACAGACAGAGACAGGGCGGCGGTCTTCATGGCCAACAGGCTGACTGGACAAGACATCCACACGCTGGCTGAAAACCTCAACGACCCCCATGACATTGTGGTCTTCCACCAGCTCCGCCAGCCGCAAGGTGTGTGTGTGTGTGTGCGTGTGTGTGCGTGTGTGTGCGTGTGTGTGTGTGTGTGTGTGTGTGTGTGTGTGTGTGTGTGTGCAGTACAAGTGAGGGACTTGTAGGCCTGCACGTCTGTTCACATCCCTCCCCTCACTGTGGCTGTCTGAGCTGAGTCGTGTTTCTGTGACCGTGCTCCCTCCGTGGATCCATGTCAGACCAGGCACATGAATAAATGATGGTGAGGCCTGTGACTGTGGTGGAGGGATCAAAGCATTGGGAGCAGCAGTACATTCACACATCTGTCAAAACCCTGCCCACCAGCCCGGTTTTCTCACAATCCAGATTTCAGTTCAACTGAACAGACCTCTTAATGATGAATGTGATGCCTGTGTATTTCCTTTGTTGTGTGTCACAACAAAGGCAATACACATCTCTGGCTGTCTCCCTCTTTTTAATTCTTACTTCAGTACAGTTCGCCCCATGTTGGCTGAGTCCTGGAACGTTCAGGGTTTGAATCCGACCTGTGGCCTTTTGCTGCGTGTCAACCCCCATCTCTTTCCCCCTTTCATGTCTATCCACAGTCACTTTAATAAAGGGAAAAGCCCCAAAACTCTTTAAAATCTTAAAAAAAAAAAAAAAAGTACATGCCCATTTATATTTTAATCTTAACACTGGGTTTCATAATCAGCTTTCCAGTTCCATCTTCATACTGTACATGCATTATACTGTCTTTTCTAGTTTGTACCCAAGCACGACTTTAGGATGAACACAGGATAGGCCCAAAAGCACAGGATCTGGATAATATTTACAGCAAGTTACTGTATAATGCCAGATTTTACTCTTTCTATTCTTGTACATTGTGTTTACGCATTGTAATGGGCTTTGTTGTCGTGTTCACAGTGGGGAACAATAGAGTGGCAAGTTGTTCTGTCTCTCTCTTACTCTCTGCTATCTCGCCATGTTGCCATAAGTGATAATCTTATTTATATAACCGTAACTGTGTAATTCTCCATGTCTCTTTTTTTCTCACTGTCACGCTCTCCAGGCCCAGACAGCTGTAATCTGGGCAGTGTGGCCAATGGAGGCTGTGCGTACTTGTGTCTAAAGGCTCCACAGATTACCGAACACTCACCCAAATACACCTGTGCCTGCCCCGACGGGCAGGACCTGGGTCCTGATATGAGGGGCTGTGTGCCAGGTGAGCATGTTTAGCCATGGTAATTGAGAGTATTAAGTAATCAATATCACCTAAAAGGATTTGTTTGGAAGAGTGCCACATTGCTTATTGTGTAGATAATCAGATTCTGCTTCCCTTAAGGAAGGTCTTATTTTGTGTCCTGAGTTTCATCGGAGGGGGACCTTTGGCAGTTACCTACTGGATCAGTGCTGACAAATGTTCCTAATGTAGCTAATATGTCTTGCATGTCTTCTATATTGTATTGTTACCACCTCAACATAAGTAACTAATAATCATTTTCAAAATGAATTTACCTGTTATTTCACATTAAATTCAAGTAAGCACTACACTGCCTAAAATTACTGTTTATAAATGGCTTAATGCATTTGATTACAGAGCTAATACACAAGCCATAGATCAATTCATATTTTATATGATGTATTAAGTATTACATAATTATTAAATAATTATATATAATAATAAATATTAATAATAAATGATTAAATATGCTCCCTTCAAGCAACATAGTTCTTGATCTCCTAAGTAGAAAAGATAGTTGCTAAGCAACACATACAGGTGGTGGATACAATACCATGGACCAATATGCAATGTAATGTAATCTAACGCCACATCCTTGGAGCAAATACTACATCTGTTGTATCTCATTGCATTATGGTAAATAGGTACCGGGTCTTATGAGAGGTGAATGATATGTTTGTTATGGAACAATAACTTTTGATTTAAAGGTTTCTATGGTGCTCTTCCTTTTCTTTGCAGCAGTGCCAAGAAAGGACATGACACCTACATCCTCCCTTCCTACTGGATTTATACCTGGCAACAGAGCAACTGTTGGAGAAGACTTTCCACCCCCCTCAGGGGGAGTATCGCAGGCAGACGCCACCCCCCACTTGACCACAGCTCCCTCTGGTGCCCCCGAGCTCCTCACACCCTTCTCCACTCTTAAGCCTTTGTCGTCAAAAGAGTCAAAAGCACTCGGCTCTCACTACACCGCCACCGCTATGGTCATCTCCACCACAGCTGTGGGGGACAGCAGCGTCTCTCAACACTGTAAGTGTGCTGTGAATTCAAAATAATGTTCAGTAAAGTGTGTGAAGATACTGAAAATGCTACTGGAAATATATTTATAAATCAGGAAATCTCTGTGTGTCCTGTCCTCGCACATCCGAACACAGCATCCACATATGCGCTGTACAAGCCAGGTAGGTCAGGAAGGCCATCGCGCCGCAGGATACTTTACAAAATAAAACAAATTTTAAGATAAAACACCCAGGTTTATGGTGATTTGGGCTGTCTTGACTTCTCAGCTGTGTCTAGAGCGAGGCAGGCGGTCAGGCACACAGCGAGAGATTGGCGAATCAACAGACAGAGTGACACACACACACGCACGGGAGAAATGCCCGTCTGGTATAAACAGCCAGGCACGCGATCGGCCACGAATCAACGCTTTATGACACTTTGCCAGCTGCGTGGTCCCTTTGGGGCTTTCTAGGACGTTGTTTTGTTACCAGTGGTTTTGCACATTTCTCGGTCCGTGTTGAATCTCTTACAAAGAATCACAGTTACTAGCAGCATGGTAAAACCGCCAGTGACCGCAGAGTACAAGTTCTGCTGCAAATGTTTAATTAAAGTTAAAAAAAGAGGCATTATTGACGTGCTGGAAATATTAATGCATCATATTTTTGTATGTGATATTTTGTAAGTAGAATCTGAATCTGCTATGATTTCGGTCAGGTAAATGTAGGAGTAAAATGTTTTCTTCTGGTACTGCTCTAGTACTTTAATAAGGTCTCATTTAGTGACATATAAGCTGATATGTAATTCCTTGTCACATTCTTACATTCACTTCTAGAAATCCAACACAGTGTGATTAAGATTCTTCATGTGCATGCTGGGGTCCTCTGTATGATTTTCGAAGGGCAACATGGCCTTTTCAGGAGTTATAAAGAGATAGGGTCCAATTCTCTGATGAAGGGACACTTTGACCTGAGCGTCCTCATGTCTTGACAAGCACCACATTCTACAAGCCTATTCACATTCATAATGCAGCTAACAACCTCAGCCTCAATGTAATGATGACATTAAAGTGAGGTATCTACTAGCCCCAACAACCACGCTGGACTGACTTTAATAAGACTGATGGATGGTACCTTGTTGCCTTGAAAATGTCTTCTTTCCCTCCATACATTTGGCTCTGTGTCAGCTGCAGGGTCTTTGTGTGTCTGTGAGGGCATGCATGCTCTCTTGCGTAACTGCACATAAGTAAGTGTGTTAGTGTGCGATATGTTAACAAGTGTGAGGTGACACTGGAACCTGATGGAGGCCTTGATGGATGAAGTGTAGAAGGTCAGGGGTAGTGTCAAGATCACACTCCAACAAATGCCAAGTAACTCATCATTTTCCTCTTCCTCTTTGAGTTTTATTTCAAACTCTTTTGCCTTTTGTCTCTCTTTGTGAAACACTGACAGCCGTGCACGCATGATTAGCTGCCTCTTTTTTACAGTATTTCCCTTCTCTTCCACTGGCTCTCCCATCCTGCCTCTCCTGCTTATCTCTCACTCTATTCCTCACGCATTTATTTCGTCCCGTACACTTCCTCACTCTTGTCTTCTCTTGCTCAGCTGTATTTTCTGACTTTTGCTCATACTTTTCCTTCTCATTTAATCTCTCTCTTCAGCTGGAAATGAGCATTTCCTCCTGGGCGAGAACCTGACAGTGGCTGTTTTGGGAGTGGTCATCCCCATCGGTAAGTCACCGGAAGCCTTCTTGTCTGTGTGTATCTGTCTACATTAAAGGCCTGTAGGACTGCGTAAAGCCACTTTCTACCTGCACCCCATGGCCATTCTGTTTGTAGTCCATTCACACTGACCATGCTGTTGCAGGATGAGAGAAGTCTGACCTACAGGTCTTCCTCTCTGAGGTTTCTCAGGAGTCATTTTCTTTGTGTCTGACATTTCTGCCACACTGCATCATTCACTTTGCACTGTGTTGTTGTGTTGGGTTTTGCTACAGCCAGACCGCATGTCTCTGTGTGTTAAGCATGATATAGTGCAGCAATAAAGCACATAAAGGCTTGGTGCATATCAATTGTAAAAAATATGTTCTCACTTACCAATAATTGTATCTAGTCATCCAGCTAGTTTTGGTTTAATTTGCCCGTGTGTTTAAAACCAATGCAATGGAGGTGCATGGAACAGACCATTTGCTCAGCACCCCATTAGTCACTTGCCACACCTGTAAAGCTTTCTGTTCTCACATGGCACACATGCAGTTTACAGAGATAATGGTGGCACATTTACCACTCAACATTCTAGGTCCCTGATTTCAGACAAAGGCTGCTTCTCATTTCTAGTTAGTCACTGTCGATTTTGGCAGCTTGAATGACAACTGTAGCAGCCAGATTTTAACAGTCGTAGCTAATTAAGCTCAATGAGTTGGTGAAGATGTTGTATGTGGCCAACTATAACTAGATAATGCTTGAGTGCTACATACATGATATCGTAATAAAAAAAAACTATGGCTAAAGCTTCATGTCCCAAAAACAAGGTCCGCATTCTTACCAGTTGATGACGCATGTAGACGAGTAACAGCCTTGATGTTTATCGTTTATTATTCATTTTTGTTTATTGCAGCTTAGAGCTGGTTAGTCCAAGTATTTTAAGAAGATATGTAAGATCAGACTGTTATTTGTTCTAACATAACAAATTGGCGTTCTGTAACGAATTTTGTTTGTGCTGCTGCAGAGCATTTTAAAATAGCATTTAAAAGTTCACCAGGAACATCTTTTTATGAAAATATGTGTCTGTTACTGTGGATAATGGAACTACACTTTTAAATATGAATATTTGATTGACATATTTGTGTAGAGCTCCTACTTTTACAACACTTATTGTAAAACATATATAAAAATTAAACATACAGATATGGGGAGACTCTTCTGCGCATCTTCAAGGTATAAACAAGTAAAAACAATGCAACACCTAAATTAAACAAAATAAGTCAGTAAATTAATTCAGATGAACTGTTCTCATGATATACATCACTAAGGTGAACAGACAGTACAGGAGAGAAACAAGTCCATGAAAGCTTTATGGGTGCTTTATTGGTGTGATCTAATAAACCATCATTAAATCACATTGCTTATTCAAGGACGCTTGCTGAGGTTACGTTGCCAAGAGATTGTGATCTAATGTGATGGTTACAATTTGTACTCTTCAAGGATAGTTTAAAACTAATTTACTCCAAAGCCAAGCCACTGATGGTGCTTCAAACAGCTGATTTAGAGTCTGTGTAAAAAATCTGTTGGTTAGTGTATGACCCGGCTTTTACCCAATGTTTATTCGAGCCACCCACACACACAACCTCTCTATCGCTGCCCCCTGCCCTCTCTGTGCCCGCATGCCTGTTCTGCTCCTCTCTGCCTCTCATTTCATGCCATGGACTTGTTATGCCTGGTTAACGCTCCCCCCTTCCCGTGTCCCTGCCGCTGTGTTAAACGCATGCAGTCCCTATCGTTGCCACAGTGGTGTTCGGCCTGGTGTGCGCCGGAGTCTACCTGGTGTGGCGCAACTGGCGGCGCGACTCCACCAAGAGCATGAACTTTGACAACCCCGTCTACCGCAAGACCACTGGCGAGGGCGAGGAGGATGAGATCCACATCGGACGGACTGACGGCATGGGACACCACACGCACCATCACCCGTACCCACAGGGTGTCAACATGGGCATTGTGGGAGCAGGAGGTGGCACATGCCCGCAGTTCATTGCCCTGCCACTTGGGGGCAACATGCCTGATCCCGGGACTCACTGGTACACAGAGCAGCCCATGCTCTCCACTGCGAAGTGACGCACAAGAGCAGAATCAGGGGAAGATGGCCGCTCAGGCACACGCACACACAGCGAGGTCACAGGTGACTTGGACTGAGTTTGCAGAAGGTACGAACAACATATCACAAAGTGTTACATGCAGCCATTTACAGCCATGTCCTATGCCAATTTCCATTTGTAAAACAGCAGAGTTAATAAGACCAACATGATTCTTTGAAAAATCCTTTCTACCTTTTCTGTGCTGGAGCTGGATTTTCGTTTTTTTTTTCAGTAAAGCTGAGAATTATTTACGGAGTTATTAAAGTGTTATGTGTTCCCAACATTGACCTAAACTAGAATATGGAGTCAGACTGGTTCCTGTTTTTGAGTTTTTTGCATTGATAACTGAGTGAGGTGTGTGCTGTGTGTCCTATATTTTGTGACAGGGCTGGTGAGAGGTTCTGTTTCGTCCTTGATGTATTAATTTGGGCTTTGTGTTATTCCTGGTGGGCTGTAGAGCTCTGGGAACGCTGTTTAGGAAGGAGGAGCTCCGAAATTGGGAAGGCAACTGCGTTGATGGGACAATCTGTACAGATTCATATTAGAATCACTCACAAATCTTATAAATGTCACAACTGGAGCTGTATTTTTTAAGTTTTCCTGGATGGGTTTTATTTTGTAAAGAAGTTTCCTTTCTGATTGATTTTTTAAAGAAAGGTTACCACCCACATTATGTGTTTTCTCTCCAGTTCAAAGGCAAACCTTTTTAAGATTGAGTTGTCCAACATTTTGGCGTGCAGTTTTTATTTAACCTCCTAACACCCGGAGAGCAGGTTTGCGGAGTGGAACGGGGAACATTGAGACATACAAGTATTTAGACCTATGAGCGAGAGGATGTGAGGTTAGGTAGAAGGGAATTTTGCGCAGGAGTTGTGTCTTATTGTGACTTGTTTAGATGTTAAATGGTTTGAGAAAAGCAATAGACTCTAGCTTTTAGTCAGGCTGCAGTGTTTTGTGGTTGACAACAATCCTTGAGTGTTAAGAATTTTATTTGATCACCCGCTTTTGACTGTGACAAATGCACACATAAATACACACGGGGTGCAATGACAGCATTCACGCTGCTCTCCAGAGGACAGAGACAATGTGCACATGCCCCCCGAAAACACAAACAGCATGCATAATTGCTCACCAGCTGACAACGCAGCCATTCATTGTTCCAGGCAAGAAACACACACACACACACACACACACTCAAATGTAGGAATGCACACACACAAAAGTAAGCTGGATTCCCCCTCTCCTCCTCATGAGATATCTAAGCAGACACTTTTGGATAGTGTCATGTGGTATGGCCCAGCTGGTGGCTGCATGATGACCGATGATGAAGATACGTCATGTGATGTAACAGAAATCCCAAAATCTGACTCTGATGTAATAAGGTTAAGACCAACTTGTCCTGTCAGTGAAAATGTTTCATGCTGGTTTAGTCCCATCATTAACACTGTTAATGTGTGTGTGTGTGTGTGTGTGTGT
>NC_048418.1:8105370-8162229 GCF_013103735.1 Etheostoma cragini | reverse complement strand
TTTCATAAGGTTTTTGATAATGTATTATACAATTATGTAAAAGAGAAAATGTACATAAGATTTTAGATAAAGTGTTAACAGGTATATTAACTTATTTGTATACAAGGAGAGCACTGCATTCCCTGATTGTAAGAAATCTGAATTATCCACCAAAGTGGTTTGTGTTGTTTCTTGCTGTGCACCATTTAACACCCTTTCTGCGTGTGACCTATTTTTCTTTGTTAGCCCACGTAAAACACATTGTCCCCTCCCAAAAAAAAGGCCCACATCTTTGCAACGCTTCCCAACCTTGGTGTTAATGAGATGATGGAATGTTGTTTATTTGTGCCTTTTTGTTTACTTTTTTGTCCTCCTGTAAGTTTTTTTTTTTTTTTATGAAAAGGACAGGGATCATGTCACTGTACATGCAAAGATAAACTGTATGAAGACCAAACTGGTTCCACTTTTTGATTTTCTGTAGTGGATTACTTTTGAATATCTCTATATATTGGTATATAAAATCTGACTGAAAATTTCCTTAATGTGTGGGTTCTTTTCTTCTACAAAAGATCAAATGTCACAGACCTGCTTCTCATAGAGAATACGTTTGTGTCATCAAAGATCTGCGATAGCTTATTGACATATTGAGTTTCCATTCATATTTCAGTTAAATTAGTTGTTTTAATGTAGCACTTTTAATTCAAAAAATGGGTCAAACAACTGTGTGTAATGTGAAAAAAGGTGTTAGCACAGTAGTAACAAACTCAGATTTAATTCCCAACTCTGCACTTCCTCTCAGCTCTAGGGAGCTAAAGCTAAAGACGGTTCACTGTTTTGGTTTGTGGGTGCTCACACCACACCCTGATTTCAGCTGTTTTTAAGCAAAGAAGCTCTGATAAACCACATATAAGCACCATATGCTGCACCAAATGGCAGACAGACAAAGTTTGCAACTAGCTAATGAACATAGATGAGAATTTAGAAGCTAAAGAGACGCACAAATTTCAGTAGGATTTGGGCAACAAAGCTACACATGAGTGTGTGTTAATGTTGGACTTAAATTAATTTAGTCACTTTGAATGAGTGTTAATAATGCTAAGTGTCTGCTAAATTTATAAAAGATCATTGTTTTTCAACACATTAACCATAGTTGTAATGTGTGTGTGAAAACCCTTCATGAATTTAGCTTTTAAGACAACGTCACCTTTAGGCAACAATAAATGTCTCCTGATAAGGTCTTCTTTGTGTTTACGTCTTGTTTGACGGACTTGCTAACATGTAGCACTATATTCATTGTCTTTGGAGCAGTTCCACACTTTTACATGATGATAACGCAAATTTGAGTTTTATCATTGATTTTTAGATTTGGGAGAGCGTTGTTCATGTTTACTGACGTTATATTTTTGGTCCGTCTTTGATCATAGAAATGACATGTTTGAATTTTGAAAAATGGGCGTAGTTTCCCTTTAAGTTTGCTACCATTGGCTGCTAGGCGACTAGTCAACTGGCCAAGTAAGGCCAGTGAAATTTCTGCTTTTCATGTTAAATCAGACAAGAAGCTGCTAGCACTGTACATTAAGAGTCTATTCTGACTGAGCTGCTTTTTATATTCATCCACTTACAAAGTGATTCATCAGCAGACAGGAAAACCGTTGTAGATAAATCCACCCCATTATCATTATTAAACTGAAGTAGGGCAATTGTCTTCAAACTCTTCCTTGTACCACTTCCAATTAGGATATTGTGTAATAGGTTTTCTGTTTGTTTTTATTAGTCAAGTGGTTCCTGCAGCAGGCAAAAAGGATTCATCAATGTTCACGGCTGCAGAAAGGAAAAGATAAACACATTTATTCGCTGTGGCGTAAAGGCTCGTTTGGGTGGGGTATGGCGTATTTACAAGTATACATCTGTGGAGTAGGCACATAGCCTTACCCATATGTACACGTGAAAATGATTTAATTCTATGGTTCATCTATAAACATGGCTCATCTATTCAGAGCAATACTGATTTCCATACTAATTTGTTTGTCTGCCTGTACCACATTTCATATACTGTCTGATAGAAAAGCAGCTGATTCCATCTCCATCCATCCATCTCTTTCTCTTTCTGAAGATACATATTTGTTCAGGGTCATTACAGCACCAGAACAGTCAGTCAGCAGGGTCAAACAAAATCCCTGAGGGAAATGAGCTGGCTTGGCTCTGTCAGACAGAAATCCTACAAATGGGTGCTCCACACTCAATCTTTTTTGTTTTATCTCACCAATATAATCTCAAGACCTTGCAGCAAAACTAAACCCCTTGTCCCTTAATGTTTCCCAGGAGGCTAGAAGAACAAAGGCCACTCAAACACATCTGCTTTCACGCCTGACAGGGCCGTACCAGCTGTCGTACAGTCGGATTTAAGGTGAATCTCATTGTGTCTTCTCTCACACCGGAATTAGTACAATTCTGTGGGTCTCATGTTTATAATTTTCTGTCACACTTGAAAGGGATTAGATCAAAGCCCATGGATATATTCTCATTTTAGAATTCCACGTTTATTATTGCTTTCTTTATATTGTTACTTTCTGTATGTGTCTTATTGTGTTTGATCTGGCTGGCTGTAGCGATAGTGAAATGGAGACTCTGTGCCACCTGCTGGACAGATTTGTCACTACAGCAACAAGGATGAGGATAGGTTCATAATGCAGCCTGTCAGCTTAGCCACTATACTTAAGGGCATGTTTGCCCCTTTGAAACAACACATCTTCAGTTTTCTGTCATTTTATTACAAACAGGCAGTTTATACATCAGCATAGCATCTAGTAATTAGGTAAATCAACAGGTTTGTTTATTAGCACCAACAAATTGTCTTGCTTTCATGTGCTAGGCATGCAGCATGTATTTAGCTTTTCTCTGTATATTTTACACACATTTTATATAAAAAGTGCTTTGCTAGAATGCAAATAGCAATCTATACTTTTCTGAAAACATTAAACAACACAGAATTTTTAATAACTTTCAACATATTTATGTGACCAATGCATACACATATCATAATAAATATTTTTGAATTGCTTAGTTTGCAAGGCTAAGCTTCTACTTGGATGTGCAAAGATCAAACATACAGGATGAGTCTTAGATAGAAAACGTATTTATTGTGTACTGCATCAGCAATCATGACACATCTTCGCTTTACCTTACTCATTGAAGATGTCATGTCTTTTTATAAGGATGTCATAGCATCCAAAACTCAAGCTAAAGCTTGTGCAGATGTCCAGAATTCAGAAACAATATGACCGCAACAGCTCAACCTAAGCATCCAGCTTCAGCATTAAACTGGGTTTCAAAGTGCATTAGACAAAAAAAGAGCAAATGAGAGAGGATTATAGGTCTGCGGATTTCTTTTCAGTTTCCCAGTACTACAAAGCTCGAGCTTTAGAATGGGCCTGCAGGAGGGCGGCAGTGTCAATGTGGGAACCTTCCATAGCAATGGAGAGTGCAGTCTTACCACGCTGGGGGACAACAAGAAAGAAAGACAGAAAAGAAACAAATCAAATTAAGTTAAACTTGCCGGACTGAGGTTAGTCTTGCATTGCCTGACCTTCCTAGGGTCTGGCATGTCCACACAGCATTCCGGGATGGGAGAAAAACACGCTCTGGTATATTGGCATTTCTTTAAACCCCTGGCTGTTCTTGTTTTCATGTGAATAGTTTCATCAAGGTGCGGAATCATGGCTCCCAGAACACAAATTAAATAACAAAATTGTGTGCAAGGTTGCATTTCATGCCCTTAAAATAAATGGGTTGAGATTTGAAGGAATCAGACTTTAATTAGTGTAATTACTTTTTAGGTTATGTCAAGGTGAAACGTGGTTTAGAGTCGAGATAGAGTCGACACCTGTGGTTGATAGTTTTTTTCTCTCTCTCTGGCAAACTCTACTTTAAATGCAGACTGTGTAAAAAGTAGAAGATACATTTGCATCCTGTCCTCTGCTCTCCTCCCTGCCTCTACTCGCTCCAGACTGGCAGATAAGGTACTGTTTGCGGATTAGCTCATCTTAGCCCAGAGAGATTTGTCTTACTGTAGCCTTGATTAATCCTGGGAAAGCTCTATTCTTCTGCATCCAAACTGTCAGTCCACCCACGTCCACACAGTGTGAGTCAAAACATCCAAGCTTTCATACATATAAGCTCCTTTTTGTGTTCATGTGAATAGAAAAGTACATATGCCGTTTTGTCAACAAACAACAGGATTTCACAAGAGAAATGGAGTTGGACTCATATGAACTATATTTCTGAAATTGTATTTAACTGTCTGAAGCACTATTTTCTTTTTGAGAATTCAATCCAGTTAACTGTCACTCTTTATGTATAATGACCGTGTAGAATTAATACTACTGACAAGATAACCTGCATCTCACACTAGTGGCAGTTTAAATGAAGATAAAACTTCTTCTGGTTTCTCCGGTCAAAGGTTTAGGATTATTATATTGTAATATTATATTGGAAGTAAAATAAGGGTTTTCTGCAGTATCACCTTGTCAGTCAGGGTGAGGTCACACTGGCCCCTCTCCAGCAGCAGCCTTGCTATGTGGGTGTGGCCCCTTTCAGATGCAAACATTAGGGCTGTGGTTCCCTGGCTGTCCTGGAGGTTAGCATCCGCTCCGCAGCTTAGCAACAGGCGAACCATCACAACTCGCCCATGTCTCACCGCCAAGTGCAGAGCTGTTTGGCCTGTCTGTGGAGAGGGACAAACAGCAGGACAGAAAATTAAAATTTAGAGTTTAGTTAAGAAACTACTATATCTGTACTACTTTGTACTACCTGGCTTGATTGAATGTTAATGTTGCTCAGCTCCATTAGCTTGCGGACCACCTCCATGCCACCTGGACTATCAGGCGCAGTCAGTGAAGCCAGCATCACTGCTGTGTAGCCGGCTTTGTTCTGAAGGCTCACATCACTCACACCTGGTAAACAAAGAAAAGAGTATATTCTTTTCAGTATTGACAAGCCAACTATTCCTGTACAAGCTTGTGCAACACACTACTATTACTACCTGTGTCCAATATCAGGCTGACAATGCTGTAGTTGCAGTGGGACAGGCTGTAATGTAGCACTGTGTTGCCGTTGTCGTCTGCTAGGTTGATCAAGAAGGCCAGCAGTGAAGGTGTGGCCTTCTTTACGTCTCTCAGGTACACAGCCACCCTGCTGGCCTCTGAAGTCTCCTCTGCTGCTGCACTGAACCAGTGCTGGAACAACATGACCAGGGCCTTCCTCTGGAAAGAAAGAGGGGAACACAGGATTTGGACAACACAATGTATACATGACACTATGACACTACTTGTCATATTGTCAAAAGTGAGACATCCAGCAGACACAGAGCAACATTAGAATGAATTTGTAAAACTGTTTTTGTACCACGGTCGAACGTAAGTCCAAAGTTCACTCTCCTTGGTCTCCACCAACAAATATCTAGCTCTTTAGCTGCTAAAGACTCCACTGTGTTCACCAGCAAGTTGCTAACCGTGTCTGTCTGCTGCTTGGTGTTGGGCAGGTTGGATATAACTGGTTTATTAGAGCTTTTTTACTGAAAGGTTAATGGGATTTGTAAGAATGAAAGTGGTGGGCCATAAAACCAAAATAACAATATTCTCAGTTGAGCTGAGGGGAACAGCAGGGTTGAGTAAAGATTATCTGTGGGTTTGTCACTACAGAAACACCTTTCATACTACACATTGACTATGTTGTACACATTGTTGATATATATTCAGAGCAGATTAAATAAAGTTAGTTAGTTGAGGAAAGTTTCTGTTAAAGAACCAAGACTGCTCACCATGTCATCGTTGGGGTTATCCATGTTATTCATGTGATCTCTGAGGAACTGACAAGCAGCCAAAAAATCTGCATTCACCGTCTCTCTAGAAGAAAGAGCATGTGTGTATGTATGCACAAGGAAAGAGAGAATAGAAAGACATTTCGTCTCATAGCATTAGGAACATTGCCCCTTGAGATTAAACACAGGAGCAATTCCCTAAAGAATATACACTGTACATTTTCCAGACAAACACTGATAAGGTGTTTGTTCCAGTTCTCTCACCTGCCCCCGGTGGTGGTTTCTAAGCCAGAGTTCCCTTCCATCTGTTCTCCTGGGGGCTGTGGTCTCGTCATGGCTGTTTTCTCAGCTTCCACACACACTATGCTTCCATCTGTCTGCCCTGATCCTGCTCCTCCCGATATCATGTGTCCGTCTGGGCGTGTTTGCTTCACTCCTTCCATCCGTCTCTTCTCTGGGTCTGCATCCATCTGGACAGCAGCCATCTCCGTAGGGCTGATGCTGCTCTCCTTTTGCCCGCTCTGATTCACACAGTCCTGCCCAACCAGATATCCACTTTTGCATCTTTACAAAAATGAATAAATCAAAGCAGAGCAGAAAATTTGAATTATCAAAAGTTCACATATTGTCTCAATGTCTCAAAAACATTACTTCTTTTAATTTATTGCAAGCATTTATAGCATCAGAAATCTAAATTTAACCCAATCAACCATTCCCTCCCCCCATCCTGGGCCCCAGGTAACCCTCCTTGAACCCACTATGGTCACATTTAGCACCTTTAAATAACCCCAAGTTATTGTCTGTCTGTCAACCCAAACAATGGTTTTAAGCAATAATCATAATTCTAAAGGTTGCTGAAGTCAGAAAGAGTTTTTTACTAACCCTTCATTAACACCCACAGAATGTGGGCTTTTTGTCATTGAGGCACTTTTGTCAGTCCTCATGATGGATTTAGAGGCTGCATGGAAGACAAAACCCAGAGGATAAGGATGAAATACCACAACACAGCTCAACAGAAACATTACATGCTCCTTATGTAATACATATTTGTCAAGGTTTATGGCTTATTATAGTACTTTTGGACACAACTTTTCTTCTCAAAACACACATTGATAAAGAAAAGAGTCAATGAACTTGACAGTGGTACATCATGATGTAGCACTAAATGGGAGCATAATTAGATTTTCAGTATTGACTTTCAAACTAGATAAAATAAAAATAAAAATTATTTTGACAAGACTTCTGTGCTGTGACATTTGGATTTGAAGTTTTACACATTTAGCAATACTTTAAAGACATAAAGAGTTCCTTTAATGAAATTAAAATGAGCTTGCGGTTTTTCAACAACATTCAAAGTCCACACATAAACTTGCTCCCATTTCTTGTGTTGCTGCTAGTTACAGCTATTAGCATAGACAACAATTCCAGCTCTGTTATACACAGGCTTTCTACTACACAGAGCTCTACCGGCTCATCTTCCAACAAATTTGGATAAAAAATACGTCTGTAATAACTTCTTTTCATATCCATTATGTTTGTCATTTTTGCAATTTAAGTTAAGTTTCTGTCCATGCCCACTGAACATTTTAATAACTTGATTTTAGAGAGTGTATTGATTTCAGACTCATCTCTGAGGTTCACAGCTGCTACTTCAGCATTGCATGCACTTTTCAAAGGCGGAAGCTTTAAAACTGAAAATGAAAACAGCTGAAAACACCAAAAAACAGCCTTAGTGGGAACTAAATTCTCACTTGCACCAGTATTAGTCAATTATTAGTCAACTAGTCAACAATCATTCCCAACTAAAACTAATGTTTAACATCAGATGTCACATAAATAAATACAAAGATAAGTTCACCTGCAAGGGATAGTTGTGAAGTAAAAAATGACTAAAGTGTTAGCAGATAGATTGACTTCTTCTTTCCCATAAATAACTCGAAATAACAACAATAGGATTCCATTTCCCTTCATATAATGTAAGCACACTGCCTCTCAAACAAGTCTGTAAGAGAGGAAAGCTTTTGTGAATTACTATTTTGCAAAGGTCAGTTATTTTCAGTTACATAATTTGCTTTTAGGTGATGGTTGTGGAATAGTGGCAGACAGAGGGCGACCACCATTAGTATCTTTAACTTTGTTTTATCGTTAATGTACAATCTGTGAGCTACAGTACCTCCATGTTGAATCATCTCTCCATCACTGTGTCCATGCTGGGTATAGTAGGAGGTAAGGATGTCTACGAGTCCCATCATCTCCTGCTGCAGGGAGTTGACATTAGGGTCTGGGTGCTTCCCCTCCTCTCCTGACTCGCGGTCTGCACACAAACACTCCCACTGCTGATTGAGAAGCCTCTTGATCTTCTTTATGTGGTGGACCACTTCTGCTGTTTCATCTGAAGCATCTCCAGCTTCCGCAGACAATAGCGGCTCTTGACTTTTTTGTCCATTTGTGGTAACAGGTCTTGCATCTGGACTTCTTGACACTTTATAATAGGGGTCAATGGATCTCACCACTGTCTCATCTCCATCCTGGTCTACCACCACCCTCTCTGCACGGACCCACACCGCAGGATTCCTGATAAGGTGCTCCATCTTCTCATCCTTCCTTTTGCTCTCCTCCTGCTGCTCCCTCAGCAGCCCTAAGGCCCTCTGAAGCTCTAGGCCAGTCTCATGGAGCTTCTGCTCCAGCACAGCTACCTTAGCCTGCAGCGTCGTCACCGTCAGCAGCTCATCCAGATCTGTACTAGTCCTCCACTCGTGTGTGGGATTAGAGTCTTCTTGACTGACGCTGTGATTTCTAGAAAACATGATGTGACTTTCATGCCGAGGCCTTTTGCTGTCCACTGTGCCATGGTGGGACAAGGTGTAAGGGTCTTTGGTTCGATTCATTGAGGGAGGTGGCATGTGTGCATTCAAGCCCAGACGGAGCCTTTCTCTTTCCTCCTGGAGGATGCAGATATGCGCCCTGAGCTCTGGAATCACCCTCATCTCCATCTCCAGCTCCCCTACACGTTCTAGGGCCTCTGTCAGGCGCCTAATTAGCCCTGAGTAGTCCTGGGGTCGAGGGCTGTCCGGTAAGTAGAAGACGTCTTCACAGGATGTGATTCTTTCTTCAAGGTGATCCCTGGAACTCCGAAGGCTGCCAGGGTCGTCTGTGGACTCTGATCCTTGTCTGAGTAATACTGTCAGTGGCATACTGGAGGCACGCAGGAGATGAGGTCTGATGTGCTTACCGAGAGGTTGCTCATCAAACTCCTTTATTCTGGCCTCCATGTCTGCCAGGGATCTGATCCCTGTGGGTGAAAGTTGCGACCTATGATCATTTGTCCACGAAATGTAGCCATGGTGTTGACCGTCTGACACTCGGGACCTGGGGCCAAGAGCTCCAGTAGATCCCCAAGGGCTCGGGCGGTAACCACACCCAGAAGGGTTGAGGTGCCTGGGAAGAGTGCTGGCTCTCGGGCCTTTGCTTCGGCGCTGGATGGGGACTCTTTTGATTGTGTTACCTTTCTCTATGTCATCTACGTATTTTAGGAAGTCCAGGTCAAGTCGAAAGCCATAAGGGGTTTCCACTGAGTACGGGGGCTTCCCTTTGATTCCATTCTCTGTTTTATGGGGCAACATATTTCCTGTGGACATTAAAACATTGATTTAATATCCATTGCAAGTGCTACAGAATTCTGTAATGTTTTACACCTACTTACCGTTTTGTCCTTCCATCCCCTTTTTTGACGTCAGTCGTTCATTCAATTTGTTGGCACATTATCTGGCTGGAGCTTTGATGTCTTACAAAACAAACATAATCAAATCATATAAGAGATTAAATTGAGTCTGCATTCCATGAAAACACGTTTGGACGTTTTTACAAGTGGCAGAAGTATTTACTGTGTGGTTATCTAATAGAATAATGAACACATTCATGATATCTGAAGGGATAAACAGATGGTTTTTGGCACTAACATTCATTTGAGGTTTAGCTGTGGAATTTTTGGTAGGAGACTCCATCTTAATTGAATGGCCAGATGCAAGATCACTACGAAAAGCAATAACCCTTTTCTGGTACACCATTCACAATCTGTCTCTTGTTCATTCTCCCACAAGTAGCACAAAGCTCAAAACACAAACATTCAATTACACTCAAGTGCTTTTACTCTATTCCTCCCTTTCATTCTCTTATTTTGCAAAAGACTTATTTTTTTCTCACACTCTTATTGCTTCATTTCTTCCATGCATCAGGCTGCTATTATTTAACAGTGGCAGGCCTGATGTTCACTTGATTACAGCCCTGCCATCCAGAATGAGAGATGAAAATAGCCCTGGGGCTGTTAGGCCCAGCAGCTAAGGCCAGTGGAGCAAAATATACTCCTACAGACATAAATACAGACAACCATTGTTCCTACTCACTACTTTCCTCCCTTCCTGTTCTCTCTGTGCCTCCTACTAGGTCTACATTCTTCTGCCAGATCCTTGGTTTACTTTTACTGAACTGTCTCTGACTGGATCTTTCCTCTCCTCTCTTTATATTATGGCTCTGCTGCCCTCTGATTCTGCTGATTTTAGCTTATTCTCTCTATATCATAGAGACTAGTCTATACTCTATGTAGTCATTGTATCCCCTACCTCCTTTTCTCAGTGTCTTTCCTTTCCATCCTCACCTCTTCCCTCCTCCTTCCTGACCACCAGCCTCTGTGGTAGCTCGCTGTCTTCTTGAGGCACCGCAGCCACTGAGCCGCAGCCCTAAATAATGTCAGCTATGCAGTAAACAGACAAACAACACCAAATGGCCCTGCTGGGAATTGTGACCTCCAACAGATAAGGATGCGCACATTTTCACCAGCTAAGATGAACACACTGAGATGTGCTTGACATGTTGCAAATGTACATACATGCAAACACACAGGCCTTGCATGCACACAATGCATACCATGTCTATTACAGTGTTTGGGCCTTTCTAGTTCCCAAATGCGTGGAGTTTAACATAATATAGGATGTGCAAATATTACTAAATGTTTTGCTAGTTCCAAGAAAGTATGTGAGCATTAAGCTAGAATGACATGTTACCAGGGCTCTGTGTTGCTTGGCATTTTCTGATACTATTGACGCTATCGTTCCTTAAGATTATTTTTCAATGCCTTACAGTTAGGAATAAAAACAATTCAGCAAAAGTCCTCAAATGTCTAACTTTGACTGCTAAAACTCCTAAAAAAAGGAAGGAGGGTAAAGTGAAGAAGAGAATGAATGAGTAACATCTGAGGCCAGATTTTGACAGTTTTCATAACATGATGCCCGGGACACATTATTTTGTACCGAAAAAGTAAATAAGCAGAAGTAAAAGTAAGTTAGTAAAAAGTCTGGTATACAGCCCCAGTTGCAATATGTTCTCTGTATTGACCAAATATGGGACACCCTTTGTCTAGTGAAAGGATTGATCATAATATAATTTCTTCTCACTGTATGCTCAGTTATATTGCATTTACAGAAACCTTATACATGTGTTATATATTAGAACTGATACAGTATTAATGTTGTTGTGCCAGTGTGCTTTCATAATGTTGAGTGAGACCTTTTAGCAATCTGACAAGTCTAAGTTTAGCCTATACACGTGAGTGTAATACTAAAGTGCATGTCAAGAAAAGAAACCCAGACATGTGTCTTCATTTTACAGAGTAATATAAGATTATTCTATGTCCTCCAGGTAGACAAACAAAATGTAAGGACAACAAAATAAGTAATTTGGTGTAGAGCTAGTGAGGCATTTAGATAGAGACGAGAGAAGAGATTAAGAGAAGAAAAAAGCCTAAAGTTGACTTCAAGCAGAGGCTGGATCCAGCATAGAATCTTTCAGTCAACACTTATAGCACCTGTTACTACTGACATCTCAATCACTCTCATTGCTGGCTCAGTCATCAAGTTGAAAATGCCGGCTGCTGGCTGCAGTACAACAGAATAGAAACACTTTCAGGGAATGCTTATCCATTTGTGGTTTGAAGTAAAAGATGATTCAAGATTTCATTTAAAAAAAAATGAAATGATTGATTGCACATTTTGTGGAAATACAAATAATCATTTTCGTGCTGCGGTTATATGAGTTTGATACCAATCCCTTATCTAAGGTAAAAGGCAGCTACATTTGGGTGACAGTTAGCTTAGTTTCTCTTAGCTTAACACAACTATTGAAAAAAGGGGAAACAGCTAGCCTGGGTCTGGCCCCAGGACATAACCCCCTGTAAAATCACAACAAAATTTGTTTTACACAGATTAAACAAATCCGGTACCAGGTGCTGGTAGGCTGATTTTTGTACCATTACACTGAGCAGGCTAGCTGTTAACCACTGCTTCCAGTGTTTGTGCTAAGCTAAACTAGTCATTTCCTGGTTGTGGCTTCATATTTACCGTACAGATTTGGGAGTGGTATTGGTAGTCCGTATAGAAAGCTGTATATATAACATTCAGAAACAGAAATGTAATTTTTTGGACTAGTTACTGCCTGCTGTCAGATAAACAAAGATAAATTAAAACTGCTGTAGCCCACAAGTTTCTGACCAGGTTACCACAGAGGAAACAATATAGCAGAGTTAGGATGAGGCACTTCCCAAAAGTCATTGGCTAACTCTCTCCACATTTTCGTGGCACAGGTTTTAATTGTGTATGCTCGGAGCAGTTGGCCCACCTCACAGGAAACCCAAGAAATGAAACGTGAAAAATTTGCCTTACCCCAAATAGGCCCCAGACAATGTTGCCTCTGCACACATGGAACTCAATCCAAAGTCAAGCATCAGAGTGGGTTTACGTTTTTTTCAAAATCAAGGTTTCCTTTTAATTCACCTAAAGCTCTTATGTGTTTTTCAGTTTAGAAAATATCTAAGCACTCCTTTTACTTTTAGGGTTCTTTTTCTTTTTCTGTTCCCACAACAGCTTATCTCCTCCTCTGGGTAAATGTGTCCCTTCTCACACAGACCTTTTAGACTTTTTGTATCAGCACAAACCTCATAATCACAACATCTCTATCCACAGAAGTCTTTACCAAAGCCACAAATTAAACATGAACTCATGACACAGCAAGAGGGGCTGACCGCACAGTGAAGTCATGATAGAAACTTGAAAACCTCAGATAAGAATGAAGGGATCCTCTTGGATTTTAAATTTAAGTCAGACACATTTGGTTTAGTCACTGATGGTGCCAGTAAAGATCATTTTTAGCCATGCTAGTGGCACAGCTCTAGGGATGGCAGTGTTGGTTGGTTGTTCTGCCACTTTGTTCCAGATTGAAATATCTCAACATCTAATGGATTGTGGTGAAATTTTGTACAGTTGCCAAAAGGATAAATCCTAAAGACTTTGATGATCGGCTGACTTTTAATTTCCATTTCCATAATGTTGACATTTGCTAATTTAAGTAAAATGTCTCCAAAATATAGGATTGATTCCCATGAAATGTAGTTCCCCTCAAGAGGAATTGTAATACCGTCATTCAACACCTAGTACCATTAAATCAAAATTGTAAATATGTCTAACAATTTGCTTTATGATCAAATTCCCATCAGCCTCAGCTATATTTGGTGTTTTGTGCTAATTAGCCAACTTTAGCATGCTAAGGGTGAACATAAACTTGCTAGCATTGCCATTGTTAGCATCCTGATGTTAGCATCTAGCTCAAAGATCAAAGCTCTAGCTGTGCCTTCTGAAAGTGCAGCCTGACAGAGTTATACAGTCTTGTTACATAACTTAGGGAATTACAGACATTCATTCTTTTTACTTGGAGTGAACTTGCAGAACTGTCAATGTGATACTATCACTTTGTTTCAGCTTTTCACTTGTACTCAGACAGGACAATGATTTTACCGCCATTATAACAGTTATGTGCCTTACTTCTCAAATTTGAGATAATTGACCTATCCCCATGAACTTTGCCTATCTCTGTCATTCTGTTTGTTCAGTATGTATAACTACATGTTCTGTTCCTGGAAAAATCCTTCCTCTCCTCCACTTTTTGGCTGTACAGACTGCGTTTTTTTCCATCACATAACTCTAAACCTTGTCTTTTGTTCGGAGTTGATTTAGAAACCAAAGCCAACTGTTTGGACTTTAACGCTCTTTCCCCTCCTGCTCTACCTGTCTCTTTTTTTTCTGTCAAACTCATATTTTCACTCACTGTCTCATAGAGACTTCCTTGAAATCCGTGAAGTTCTATGATCTTTTTTCAGTTTGTATGTTTTAGTCTTGGGATTTTGGACCCACTGGAGTCCTGGTGGTTGTCCAACAGCAACAGAGTCAGAGTTGCATTGTGGCATCTAAGCCTCCTTGTGTGGTATGTGGAGCCAAAGTTCATAGTATGAAACAGCTGCAAGGGGCTTCATGCAAGGAAGAAAATTATGGTATGTTAACATGGCAAGGTTACAATTGAAAGTGTACTGCCGTGTGTGTGTGTTGGTTCAAGTGCATTTCTGTACATTAATTGTAAATAAAAAGAAAATACAATTCAAAATGTAATCTTTAAAAAGCAAAGTAATTCTCCAGAATGTCTGATTAGTATTCAGCACAGACCCAGAGGTCCACTCCACAAAATTTGTTAAATCACTTTAGAGTCAAAAGCTTATCTGACCCTGAATTAAGATCAGCCTGGCCCAAATCAAAAGATTTTCAAGGTCAACATTTAGTATCTCATTTCATTTCATTAACTATCCAATCCAACAGTCCTTCACTGGTTAAGAGATATAAGATGAGTATTAAATCATAGCTTACCGGGTGACATGTGATCAGCAGTTTTCTCCACTTTGTCTTGCTGATGTGAGGGCGTGTTTGTCAGACAGTCCACTACAGTCTGCTCTCAGCTCAGTTCAGCTTGTCTGTCCATCTGTCTTTCTCCTGAGCAGGCAGGGACGTGTTGTCAAGGAGAATGGCATGCCGCGGCTGTTTGGTAAATGCCAATGGGCAGCCCCTGCCATAACAGAAGCTGGGTTTGCTTGTAGAGAGCACGGAGTAGGGAGAGGCTTGGGAGCAAGCCTTTCTAGGGTACCTCCTGTCTGATGAGACTGACAAGTGGGAGGCTATAGGCATACAGAACCACACCTACTCCTTCAGACTGCAGCCAATAGGGGTTTAGAGGTGTAGCCAGCTGGGAAAGACAGCAGTCACAACATGTCAAGATATGGAGCATCTGACATAGTGTAAGAGAAAGTACTAGAGTCAACTTACTGTCTACCATCCAGAATGCTCTCAAATAACATCAGTGACCACCCAGTGCTGGGTTGCCCTCTCCTGTTCAGAATGTGCAACCCTACCCAGTTATGTGGTTTCTGTCCTCTATAATCAAGTAAACAGGGCTGGTGGGGGGTTGAGGGCTTGGTGCCATCCATGGGGGTTAATTCTCTCTTGGTGCATACCTCTCATTCTTCATGGATCCTCTTTCAACCCGCACCTGGCATTTCCTTTGGGGCACTACCATAATGCCAGAAAAGCCTTTTTCTGCTCTTTATAAGGGTAGTGGATAATATGTAACAACTGTCTGGTCTGGTTGTCAGTCGTTTATCACCAAAGTTGTTGTGAAAAAGAGGAAATTGCTTTTGTAGCCATTCAAGGGGCACAGTTCTAGGGATAGCAATGTCTGTTGGGCTGTTGGTATGTCCACCACTTAAGTCCATGCTGAAATATCTCAACAACTATAAGGCAGATTGCTGTGAAGTTTTGTACTCAGTTTCGCACTTTGTATTCCTGGTTGGCAGAGGATAAAGCCTCCAGACCTCAGTGTTCTCCCAAGTCTTACTTAAGCACCACCAGCAGCTTTCATTTTCCATTCATCCAATATTGGATGGATTGCCATGACATTTTTCACAGACATTTGTTTTCCCTCAGGATGAATTATAATAACTTTTGAGTTCCCTTTATTTTTCATCTAGTGCCTTCATCAGGTCAAATTTTGAATTTGCCGAAAACTTTTGCTCATGACCAAATACTTGCAAAACAGTCTCAGCTTTAGTTTAGTGTTAATTAGTAAATGTAAGCATGCTAACACACTAAACTAAGATGGTGAACGTCACAATCACCTGCTAAGCACCATGAAAGAATTGAACAATTGTGAACATGTTACAACAGAGACACTAGCATTGTCTTTCTTTACTTCCCATTCAATTTATTTAATTAAATCTCATGTTTACAGTTAATCTCTCTCTCTCTCGCTCTCGCTCTTGCTCTCGCTCTTGCTCTCGCTCTCGCTCTCGCTCTCGCTCTCGCTCTCGCTCTATCTTTGTGTTGCAGCTGGCTCAGTGTGTGAGAGAAATGTATTTACCATCACATATAGCCTATGCGCAGTGAACGGTTTACTGGCAGCATCCAACTTGAGCCCATCTTGAAATTTAAATAAATGGGCAATGACAATAAAGTGTATATGATATTATGAGGTGGGAAAGCCACTCGATGAGCAGCTGCAGCCACCGCCTTCTGCCCCAGCATAGATGGAAAAGGAATTAGCAGGAATTAGCAAGAAATACCCCTTTTCCATTACCCAAGCAGACGACTGACTCTAGAGGGATTGTGGTTTGACTCGAGGGAGGGAGAGAGAAAAAACAATCTTTATTGGACCAAAGGATTGCTGACGGACTGACCACAGACTGCAGAAAACTTGGCCTACAGTTGAGACAAAAAAGCTTGGTCTGCTCAAAGGCAGTTTCAAAGAAAGATTTAGAGTTGCATCATATTTAAAATGGTAGAAAATAGGGACATGGTAGAATAGGGCCTTTAAATAAAATTCTTAAAATGTTAGTTGAAAAATTAGTCATTAAATATTATATCACACAAATAGACGTTTTGGGCCCACACAGTGAAATGTATGAGCCCCTCCCCAGACCCCCGTTCCCGCTGCCTCCTGGTGGAAAGTAGCTGAAGGTAAAACGAAATACTGCCAGGAAGAATGTGCTGTTTTTACCAACAATCATGTGATGGTTTTGGAGGCTTTAATGGCGTTTAATTATTAAAATTGTGTCAGTAATTCTAATATCCATAAGATTATTTTTTGGCTCAATGATGAGTTGTGCATTTAAAGGACAGCTGAAATAACAAAACACAAAACAGATGGAAAAGTTTAAGGTATAATTCAGTCCACCTAAATGTCTGTCACAGCCAACATCTTCCCCCATTTGATGTACTATATGTTATGTAACTGTGGCTTGTGGTCAGGGAAGTTGTAGGTTGTGCTGTAGCTGCATTGGCCAACTGAAACAGTGTAAGTAGAAATGTAGCAGAGACCAAGACTCAAGAATGTCCTTTTGACCAGAGGGCTAAAGACCCTTGACAACAGAGGTTATTTGAAGTGAAAGCATAAAGTTCTGCAGTAAAGCAGCTTGAATTCATTTAAGTCAGTTGCAAGTTAAAGGTCCATCAGTGTTACTTTTAATGTTTATGTTAAGGCTGAGGCTGCAGTAAGTAGAATATGTTTAAGAATGGTATAGTTCTCCAGCTTATCTGTGTCATACACAGCATTTTATTAAGATCAGTGTTCAGCTCACTGAGCAGCAGAAATATACTGAATGTGTAAAACAACATATTGAAGAAAGAATGTGGTTTATTATCTCTGTCAATAAAGGCAATGTCCATGGGAGTCATGTGTGTATTGACAAGTCAGTCACTAGGACTTTCTAAAAATCATCTACTAACCAACAAACTTACTTTATCCATGACAGAACATAAATTTCACTCCCAAAGGTGATGGTAGATGTCATTGTGGTTTCAAATGCATGTTTTTGTAGTTCCATGCTCAAAACCAAAGTGGATTTTAAAAGGTTGATATTTTATAATTAAACATCTACAGTAGGATGTATAATGGGTTCATTTAGTAATTCATGATAGACGTTGTTGGCTTACATATGAATATTAGTATAGGCTTATAACTCTCTCTGGAATTGAAGTTTAGGAAAGTTCACTGAAAACAAGCCAAGGAAATGTGGATTGACCTCAAAATAAATATGCATTGTCATCTCTTCTAAATGTCTCTGTCATTTTATTGTTATAATGGAAGGAGGAAAATTGCATCGAGAAATAGTTCCATGTTAGAAGCAAATGACTTACAGATCAGTTCTAAGTGTACAAAGCAACCCAGGACTGTTTGAATAGATATTGCAGAAGACTTGCTTCATCAGGTAGTGAATATTGTACAGACTGATGGCTGTTGGTGAGATAACAACCCCTTGGGTGCTTTTATTTTGCCCTTGAGGTAGATGAAGAAAGCTTTGAAGATTCTGAGTAGCTGCATCAGATTACCATGCCGTTTTGCCCCAGTGGGATTTTGACTTGCATCAAGTGTTGTAGTGTTTGCGTAATTGATTAAATTATAATTAGTAACAGTAATTGACATATTAATAGGTGATATCATCTTAGGTCAAAATAAACTGGTGGGGAAATATACTGTGCATTTTCTGAGTAATCCATTCGGATCTCTTTCCTTACTCCTGAATTTGAATATGCATGTCGTACTGAAATTTTATGGCACTTGCCAGCTCTCTAATTTCTCTTAAATAAATTTGGGGTCCCCAAAAATTAAACCATAAAATAACTTAAGTAGTACAGAAACAGTACAATAAAAATAAAATAAGTAAGTTAAGAAGTTAAATTAGAGAAATTACATACAATACATACATTGCCTTACCTTCAGCTATATAAGCACATTAAGTATTTGTGCAAAAGAAATCCAAGAGTGCAAATAAAGCAGAACTGAAGAGTGTGCGGGAACTGACTTTTTCTCGTTGGAAATAGATTTGTGACAACAACCTATACTGCTACTCCCACGGTAATAATACAACATTTTAAATTAAAAGTTAGTTATACATAACTGTGGGATCAATGGTGAATCCCTGATATAAAGAGTGTAAGAGTTACATAAGTATCAGTGCCCCATCCCCTTTCTCTGTTTGTCACATACGCCCCCTAAACTCCCAATACCCTTACTCTTTCAAGCTAGAGTGCTGCTGCTGTGTCATAGGTTTCATAAGTGTGGGCCACTGGGCACCTATACATTTTACCTTCCAGAGAGCAGGGCCGCATGCTCAAGTCAGGGCTGTGGACTGTTTACTGTGTGCACACACACATGCAACCCTGCTCTTATATGGGTAGTTAACAATTTACAGAAGAGAACCTGGGTCATCACTTAATGTGGATGGGTGGTTATACCTCATACGCCCACTTTTTGCAAGGGAGATTTACGGTGCAAACAATCCATGTTGATTTATTTAATTTTTTGATTAAACATTTATTCGTTCCTTAATAATATATTACATTAATCTATACTTACACAGCACCTGCTCACTAATGTATTAAAATAAATGAAACTAAACAATGAAAACCATGAACTTGTAAGTCATATTTTCAATCGATCCTATGTGTTAAACGGGTAATCTTCCAGTTAAAAAATTAACCAGCCAAAGAACATTAACAGGGACCAGCCCTGGCCTGCAGAACAGGTTACTAGAGGTCAGTTGAAAACACTATATTGTACTGTCCTGGCTGAGAGGAAAACCTTCTTAGTTTAGAGTAATGATTACAGCAGTGGCGAGCAGAAAAATGAAGTGAAGTCAACCCGGTGTGTGCAAGTAACCATCAGTTTAAATGGAGCAAAATTTAGAAATGGGTTGATGAAACAGAATGTATAACACCAACGAAAACTCCACTGTAATGCATGATACATTTAACAACATTCAAGTAAGTTGTCAAATCATTAAATTTCCTTTTTGATGAATGATGACTAAATATTAAACTGATGATATCAAAACAAATGATTGGGTTGCCGGAATGAAACGTATTTTCAAATTGCTTGGTATGTCCGGCATATATTGCGGAACTTTCAATAAAGTTGACTTGACTTGACTTGAATTAGCCTACTGAAATTTGAACTGAGCTCAATTTAAGAAACCTTCGATAATCCACTCAGCAAAAGGAAATTGCTGTACTTCATCCATGTAGATGTTGTTCTGATAAACAGGTTAATCATTGACCTGATTCCAGACAGTGTGTATAAAGGGAGCCCTGGATCCTAACTGTTTGTCCGGTCATAGTTGAGGGAGAGGGCTGCCAGTTGTTCACCTAACATCACCGACACACAGCTGGAGAAGCAGCTCGACAACAAAATGAGAATTGTACTAATTCCCTTTTTGTTGGCCCTGGCTGCTGCCTGTGTGCCTGTCCTCTGTGGCAACGAGGAGCAGCCTGTCTCCCAGCCCGAGGCCCCGGTTGGAACCCGCTCCCGATTTGCTGCTCTGGACGATGTGCGACTTCTGGCGAACGGCCTCCTTCAGCTGGGCCAGAGCCTGCGGGAGTTTGTGCAGAAGACCAAAGGACAGATAAATGACATCCTCCAGAAGCTTAACATCTTTGACCATTCATTTTACCAACTATCAGAGCTTGCCAGCAAAATTAAAGAGGAAGAAGAGGAGCTGAAGAAGACCACTGTGGTACTGAAGGCTAACAGTGAAGAGATCAAGGGCCTGTCTGTTGAGATTAGCTCCAAAGTGGACAGCATCCTGCAGGAGAAGAGTCGGCTACAGAACAAGGTGGATGGGATGGAGGAGAAGCTGCGTAGCCTGACACACGGCCTGGTGACAAGCGAACAAGTGAGCGATGTCAGTAGTCTCAAGGTGAGTCATCTGTTTTTGGTAAGCATTGTTTCTTGTTGCTGAGGTTAAAAAAAAAACTTTTAGCTGCAACACTGAAACTAAAACTTGACTCATGAGTCCCTTCTGGGTGGGATGGCAACTTTTCTTTGTGCAGCCTTTTTTTATCACAAGAAGAAATAAGAAGAGGAAATAAACTTTTTTGAGGCCAACAAAAATAACCCACAAATGATTGGAAATATACATGGAGACAACAGTGTCAAGATATTTTTTTTTTTGAATGACACTATTATTAAGAAGCAGCATGTATTTTTATTCTTAACTATGCTTTGTTTTGGGCACCCAGGAAGCTCAGTTGGTTGAGCGGGCGCCCATATACTGTATATAGAGGTTTACTCCTCGACGCAGCGGGCCGGGGTTTGACTCTGACCTGCAGCCCTTTGCTGCTTGTCATTCCCCCCCCCCTCTCCCCTTTCATGTCTTCCTGTCAAAAACATTCCCAAAAACTAATCGTACAAAAACAAAGAAATCTATTCTTTGTTTTGCATTTGTTCACCCAATGTATGACTGCTATAATACAGACACTGAGTAGTATGCATGATATTAACAATTAAATAACAACTTTCTTTAACAATTCCCATGATTTCAACTTTCTTCCCTTGTCAGGAAGTGATCCACAGCCAGGAGCGGAGCATTACGGAGCTTCTGAAGGCCATGAGCGAGCAGAGTGACCAGCTCAACCACCAAAGCCTTATGATCAAGACTCTGGAGCAAAAGGTAATGGACGGAGAGGCACGTGATGTCATCCATATCACTCTATTGCATCAGAATCAGAAAAAAGCTTTACTGCCACAACAAGTAAACTTATGTTGAATTGGCCTTGGTAAATTGTGCAAACATAACTAAAAAAAGATATTAAACATTAACATTAAGTAAACAATAAATACAGAAATGTAAATATACAGTATATCTACAGTATGTATAGCTATAGCTATAACATGTCTCAAAGCTTCTACTTTTGCAGAATAACAACCTAAACCTTTTGTCATGTGTGGATTGCTATTTGTCTTTCTGCATGGTCATCCTGAGTATTATGTCTGTAAACCAAAGTTTTACCATAACTATTGACCCCAGCTCACAGTCAACACATTGACCCAGGAGACCATTGAGAGGATGCCTGAAATCCTGAACAGCGAAGCACCAACACTCATCCCTTATGTGATCCCAAGCTCTACCAGCACCACCAACATGATGAGTAAGACATAAAATAAAAATGATAATTATATACAGATGAGGTATCTTTAATTTGTCATACACTATATCAGCAAGTTTATATATTAACTCTTACCAGCCTGGTACATTCACAGTTTCAGACCTTACTGAGCAACCAATTATTGTCTCCTGAACACATTAGTTCTATTGATGCAGCTGATACGGAGTGTTAACTGTCTGGTCTCAAGAGCACTTCCACTTGTCTGCTCCAGATTACTACTTTACAGGTAATCTTTATGCGGGGATTTTTAAAGTTTGACATTATGTTTGTGGTCATTTTTTAAATAGATCTGCCATCAGACTGCAGCGACCTGTTCAACAGAGGAGAAGGAGTCAGCGGCGTCTACGCCATCAGACCCACCGGAACAGAGCCCTTTATGGCCTTTTGTGACATGAGCAAAAGTACTGTACTGTCCCACAAACATTGAACTTTACCACAGCAGTAGTTTTTATTTATTTATTAAAGATGATATTTGAAGCGTTGTTTAGTCTTTGTTAAGTCTATCTTTTATCTTACTTAAAGGTGAAATCATTTCCTAAGAATTTCTAGAACGTTCAAAGGCACTTTGAGTCCAGTTCAGGAATGGTAGACTCCGCCATTGACGATGAAAACTTATACAAATAGAAGTTATTACAGTATTTAAATACATTAAATAGCAAATGTTGAAAAAAATGACGACCATACCAGTATTAAACTAAGGGATTACATTTTAAGGATTATAACTTTAAATTAAGTCAACGTTTTTTTTCTATTTAATCCGTTTTAGATCATGGAGCAACAGTCATTCAGCGAAGGAGGGATGGTTCAGTGAATTTTGATCAAATCTGGGACAAGTATGAAAATGGGTTTGGAGATTTTCAAGGTGAGAGATGCTTTTCCCTTCTTGAGACTCTTCAACGTAGTTACCCATTTAACAGTGGAAAATTAATTCTCAACTGCCAAATTTTAAATTACTTTGCGTATATATTAAGGATTATAACATTTTCAATTGCATAACTTCTATAAGCAAAAGTATGCCTGCATCTCTGCATATAAGTGTTGCATCACTTCTTTATCAAAGACGCTTATTAAATCATACCAGCTCTTAATGATGTCTGTCTTACAGGGGAGTTTTGGTTGGGTCTCAGGAAGATCCATGCTCTAGCCGCTCAGGGCAACTCTGTCCTTCAATTCCAGCTGGAAGACTGGAAACAGGGCCGTCGCTTCATAGAATACAGATTTTATCTTAGTGGTCTTGAGAGCAACTACACCATCCATCTCACACATCTGTCAGGAGATATGGCGGACCCCATGAGCAACCACACGGGCATGATGTTCTCCACCAAGGACAGGGACAATGACAATCACCAGGACACCAACTGTGCCCACAACTACACAGGTACAGCAGGTGCACATGTAGTAGAATTGTTTATCCTCATGTGATGCAAAGAGGGTTAATGAATACTTGTCTTTCAATATCATTCGCACAACATTTAATTTCTTTCATCTTCGAGGTGGATGGTGGTTCAACGCCTGCGGAGAGACCAATCTGAATGGGAGATATTTCCACATGAGACCTAAGGGGCGTTCAGAGAGAAGGAGAGGGATTCAGTGGAGGCCGGGCCAAAAGGCTTCTCACTCCCTCAAGCTCACTCAGATCTCTGTGCACCATGTGTCTTCCCCCAGCACCACCTCCTCAACTGCAGCATCATCTGAGACAGGTGTCTTTCTGAGATCCGGCACCAGAATTCTCTAGTGAAATTTGCATTAAATAGTGGCCTGGAGAGACTTGGAAATGCTTCATTTGGGCCAGCTATGGTTTAGGAAGGCTTAAGAACCGAGGAAGATGTGTCCCGTTGCAGTACATGAAGTCACAGAGGACACTAAATAAGCTTTACAATTCTAAGTGTTGTTGTGTGCTAAACTGAGAAAGACTAAAGAATGTATTACTACCTAAAGCCAGGGTTATCTCTAATTCAATAGATATTGTGAAATCTGAAATACACTGAAATGCAGTTAGCATGCAATATGTATCTTACCATAACACTCACTGTATCTCAGAGGTCAAAGCTTATGGAGAAGAAATTAAAACATACAGCCATGTATGAGCAGTTTTTTTACTGGGTCACAGTGACTGTCAGCAAACAGCATGGGTTCCCAATATGGGGTGGGACCCCTTGAAGGAGTCACAAGATAAGATTTTAGGAGTTGGGAGAGAATTAAAAGGATACTAAAGACATCCACAATTGACCATGGTTTTCTTATGAAATACGGTATCATACTAAGAAAAACCGTGCAATTATTTACATTTAACAGGCTGGATTTGGGAATCATTTGCATTAGGTTAAAAAATGAACCCATTATAATTGCTAAGAGCTTACAGTATTTGCTGATTTGTCGACTAATGGTTTCACTTCACTTAAAGGGGCTGTACTCGATATTCTGAACACAAATTTGCTACGGAGAGACATGGTGGAGAAATGGCATCCTGTGCATAGAATGAAGTCAAACTTCCTCTATGTGTTGTAATCATAGACTGTAATAATAATGGACATAGCATTGGTCACGTCACCCATTGGATAGTAGACTGCTGTTTTGGAGCCTCCAGTTTGTCAGTTTGGCCGTCGCCATCTTGGTTTGAACAATTTTTGGATGAGAGGGTGGAGCTGGGGAGGATGACACATGCAGTCAAGCCAGTGTTGTTTACAATGGCACGGCGCTAACCCAAATGCTGAAGAGGGAAAGTTATCAGTTGTCAACCAGCTAAAGTGAGTCAACCAGCGGACTTATCCCTTTGTGTAAACACAGACCTTTGGGTACTGGCGTCAGTCATCTGTATGTGGGGCACTACATAAAATCGACAGACTTTCCATAAACTTACAAGCTAACACTAGTGCTAGTTGGCGAGCCTTGGTTTGGAAGGTGCAACTTTTGACAGCTTGTCCATCCGTGAATGCATGTAAGTGCATGCAAGTGCCTTGTGCATCGGTATCTAACGAGGGAAGTGACAGCTCTGGTCTCAGGTCTTTGAGAGCCGTGTGGAGACAATTCCAGAACACTTTTTTCCTGAATGTCAAGAACAGTACCTTTAAATGTAATGATCTGAAAATCCTTGATGGAACAGCTTATAACTCACTGACATCTGTAACGAGTAAGGCATCTTTAGTAAATATTGCTTCATCTTTAGGGGCCATAAGGCAACAACTGCTATAGCTAGATAAAACTCATCTTTACTTACATACTCTATTTTTGATATATTTGCTTTGTTTTATTAACTTAAACAAATAAAAGTGTGGGTATTCGTACCTAAAAACATAATGAAAAGCCTGATCAAACCTATCTAAACTCATAATGTTCGGTTTATAATTATAGACTGTAGATTGATTGCTGTCCTGACATTGGTCAGGCACAGCATGGTCTTTCTATGTCAACAGAGATTTGGCCCAGAGTAATGCAATCCTTGAACTAAACACACCAACTTGTTTCATGCCTAAGTCTAGTAAATGAATGACAAATGCATGTTCATGCTACTACTACGAACCGTTGCACTGGCAGGTTGTGATGCCACACTCTTTTGTACTATGGTGTTGAATCCCTAAATAAACTGTAGAGGGCAGTGCTGGTCTGTCTCATGCATATATCTCCCACTCTGATTTGATTGCACTGCACTTATAATTAGATATGACAAATCATGTTCTGTAAACAGACACTGTCTTAAAACCGCATCTACAAACTCCGGGCCTCTAATAACTCTGATTGCTCCACTCATTCTCTGTTCACACACTCATTTTTAAGAAAGGGAAAATATCCCCTCCTTAAATAGCGCTGAGTACCTCTCTGCTAAGAGATGTCATCCTTCTTCTTCTCCTAGTACAGCTGCAGCCATTCACAGATGGACAAATAGCTCACTTAACACCTACTTACATACACATACCCACACACACGCACACGCAAACGCACACGCACACGCACACGCACACGCACACGCACTACTTCTTTGTGACTGGGCCTGCAGCCTTGACAGTGATCTCCTTGCACATGTGTGAAGAAGTGTCTTTAGTTACCCCTCCTACCTCTGCTCACACATTAGTTTGAAAGGTTATTTTGGGCTTCAGAAGTGCCAGTGTAATCCTGTGCTTCCAGTAAAATAACAGGCGGAGTCAAGATTACACCCTCCCATTCTGCCTCTGTGTATGGTTCCCCATGTCAACTGACAGGGGGTTTCCCTCTGTACAATATTTTTCTCCCCCAGGCTCTCTACGCTGTTGCATCAGATTGGATTCTCATTTTAAAACAATGGATAACAGTCCTCTGCAGGTGTTGACTGTCCCCACAGCTCCCTACCCCGACCAGAGACCCGGTACTAGCGGCCTGAAGAAAAAGGTCTATGTATTCCAGTCTAGGAGGAACTACCTGCACAACTTTATCCAGAGTATCTTCTCCTCTATTGACTTACGTGACCGCCAGGGATCAACAATGGTGGTGGGGGGAGATGGCCGCTTTTTTAACCGAACAGCTATTGAGGTCATTGTGCAGATGGCAGCTGCCAACGGGGTCAGTGTCACCATGTGTGTGTGTGTGTGTGTGTGTGTGTGTGTGTGTGTGTGTGTGTGTGTGTGTGTGTGTGTGTGTGTGTGTGTTTGTGTGTGTGTGTGTGCGTGCTCATATCTGCATGCTTGAGTAGTGCTTCAGTGGGTTTGTTTGGTGCGTGTTGGAAAGTGTATGTTTGTGTCACCTAATTGTTGCTGTTCCAGCCTCATGTCTTTTTAGTATTCTATTTGCAGCATTTGGCACATGGTGGTATTTAGAGGAACTTGACTTTGCAGTAATTTTTAAATAGCGATTAGTTAAAATTGTAATTTGCAGCTACTTTTGATACTATTATCAACTTAAAACATGATATAAATGGCCAGTATTTGTAAGTCATAATCAATGTAAGACAGTGAGAGAAGACAGTATAATGCAGTACAACAGTACTACAAGTTACAACTCTGAGAAATGAAAGGATATCTTTGCTGTAACTGGAGCTCCTGCTGCTACTGCAGCTGGTGGCTACTCTGGTGTCTTAAAAAATAACCGGTTTTGTGTTCTACTCTCTTGCCAGCACCAGTAATGGGCTCTCCACGGCCCCAGAGTTTAAATTACATAACTACTGCGATTCTGATGCTTTCTTCGTAGGATGGTTAGAGGGATTTGTAGTAACTATACTATAAATATACTTGCACATAATATAACGTGCGTTTTGTGTGCCATAATAACTGTCATCCATTAACGGAAAGTCTAGTCCCCATTACTTTGAGAAGGAAGCATGCACACACCAAACCTGATATTCAGTGTTAATCCCTCTCTTCCCCCACTCAGATAAATTAAGATACACACTAATGTCAGACAACTCACACACACATACACACACACACACACCTGTGTGACATTTTCTCAGGTGGGTCGTATGATCATTGGACACCACGGGATAATGTCCACACCAGCCATCTCCTGTGTAATCAGAAAATACAAAGCCATCGGTGGCATCATCCTCACTGCCAGCCGCAACCCTGGTGGACCTGATGGAGACTTTGGCATTAAGTTCAACACTGCAAATGGAGGTATGGTAATTTGAGAGGAGAAAGCATGCTGAGGTATCGGCCAAGTGAAAAATAGTGTTACGAGAGGCTTTATGAGGTCTCATTCAGATATGTGGCACAGACAGTACTGATAAAGTTTAAGACTTTGTCTGCATGAACGAAATGAAATACCAATAAACATCCCTCAATAATATAAGCAGAACTAGTGGCGGGTGCTAGCTGTGGTTCTATCATACAAATCAAATGTAATATTAGAGATTTTTTACTGCATCCAGGCCCAGCCCAGGAGGCTGTCACAAACAAGATTTTTCAGATCAGCAGGACCATTGAGGAGTTTGCCATCTGCCCTGGAATGCAAGTGGATCTGACAACCCTGGGCAAACAGATGTTTGATCTGGAAAACAAGTTCAAACCCTTCACAGGTGACGTGCAGCTTTAGTCTGTCATCTATCACCTTAAATTAAGAGAAGATTTTGACATTTCCAAATATTTAAAATACGTGTTTGTTTCTTGTTTGTGGGTGTATCCAGTGGAAATTGTAGATTGTGTGGAATCCTATGCTAACTTGTTGAGGAACATATTTGACTTTGCTGCTCTGAAGGAAATTCTATCTGGTGAAAACCACATCAAGATAAGACTAGATGCCATGCATGGAGGTGAGAGGATATTTAACATGAGCATGTAATGTCAAAAATAGATTCTCTGTTCTCTGAAAGCATGACAGAAAGATAATTATGTCAAAACATACACATTTTGTCATGTCTAGTCCCAGTGTCATGTTTGTGTGTTTAGTTGGTTTCATGTTCTCCGTTATTCCTTGTGTTGTCTTGTTGTACTTCCTTTTGTGATTGCTTGCCCACGCCCTAATGTGTCTCACCTGTGTGTAATCGTCTTCCCCAGTCCCAGTGTCTTTATACCCCCTTGTTTCACTTACCTGTTGCCAGATTGTTGTTTTACCTTGTGTTTTTCACTCTCCAGCGTATTCCTGATGTTAGTTTTCTAGTGTTGTCTAGACCTTTTGCTTGTACTGTATACCGATGACGTTTTCTGCCAAACTGCCAGTTTTGTACAACACTAGGAATACGCTGGAGAGTGAGACTCACAAGGTAAGTCAACAATCTGGCAACACGTAAGTGACACAACATAAAACAGGAAACAGAGAACATGACTTTCACCAACTTAACACAGAAACATGACACAGGGACTAGACATGACACATTTAGCTCTGAAATATGTTTAACTATATTGGTTTAACTATAACCGGAGCAACACAAGCTGAGTTTTTTTTCTTTTTAGTAGGCCTCATTCTACTTCACACAACACCATATTTGACTTTAGTAGTTCATCATTGTCTTTATACCAGTTGTCACTCCTCACTGTCTCTGTCACCTCTGTGTGCTACCTAGTGGTAGGACCGTATGTGAGGAGAATCCTCTGTGAGGAGCTGGGCTGCCCTGCTAATTCTGCTGTCAACTGTGTCCCATTGGAGGACTTTGGGGGTCAACACCCAGACCCTAACCTCACCTATGCTGCAGATCTGGTTGACAGCATGAAAGAAGGACAGTATGATTTTGGTGCAGCATTCGATGGTGATGGGGTGTGTGTACTGTTGTTCATCTATTTCTTTAGATCTTCTAAAATAAAATACAACTTCTAACTTCTAACCTATGTGTGTCGGCTTTCTAGGACCGTAACATGATCCTTGGTAAACACGGCTTCTTCGTCGCCCCACCTGACTCTTTGGCTGTGATTGCTGACAACATCTTCTGCATCCCATACTTCCAGCATACAGGGGTGAGAGGCTTCGCACGCAGCATGCCCACAAGCGCAGCCTTAGACAGGTAAAAATACAGCCCAGCTTTCACATCAAAACCAATGAGACAGTGATTTCCCTAGTTGAAGCCGTGTCAAACGTACTGTACTTTTAGTGCAAATAGATTTGAATAAGTTATACAATCATTGCATTTGACGGTCAAATTTTGTTGTGTCAATGGTTAACTGTGATTTCTGAGAATACTCTTTCCTTCTTTTGTATTTCCCGCAGAGTAGCCAAGGCAACAAAAATAGAGTTATATGAAACTCCCACTGGCTGGAGGTTCTTTGGGAACCTGATGGATGCAGGCAGACTGTCTTTGTGTGGAGAGGAAAGCTTTGGTACAGGTACGTAATCTCTCCAACATGGTTTTAGGTTCATAAATGCTCCATTTTAATTGAAATAATATGTGAATTCTTATCATTTCATTTCCTCTTTCAGGTGGAGACCATATTCGTGAGAAGGATGGGTTGTGGGCCGTGCTGGCATGGCTGTCCATCCTGGCCACTAAAAGGCAGAGTGTGGAGGATATTCTAAAGGACCACTGGCTAAAATATGGAAGAAACTACTTCACCAGGTGAGATGTGACCCACCTCTGTTGTTTGTTTTTCTGTCTGTATTCAGAGGTGTACTGCATCATCCATCAAAAGCTACAAGTTTAAAAAAAGAGAATCAAGTGTGAATCAGTGCTTGAATTATTTCTGTGTAGGAACGAGGTTCCATATTTATCTGAAATAGATAAGCTGGGCTGATGATTACCGTTTTTTACGATTGCCATGACAATTTTCCTAAACTTCTAACGCACCAACACACCTACAACACACAACTGGCAAAACAGTTAACTGTATGACCAAAATCACACATTGTAATCTAAACTCCAACACTAATTTTCAAAATACAATAATACACTAACACAACTAAAAAATTGTAAGAGACGTTTTAGGAAGACGCATACAGGACATGACTGACATCTAGTGGTACATACATGCCAATATGTATTCTTTCTAGCCACGCACTGGTGAGTGAATCACTGTAAAACGTAAAATGATGATGTCAAGGAATTACCACCATCCAGTGCTTCCCTAAATGCTTAATATACCTATGTTGACTTCAGTACTCACTGTAACCACATCAGCTTCAGGCTCATATCTGTCTATTGAATAAAATAAAATAAAATAAAATAAATACACAACCATTTAGTTGTCAACATTAGTTGCTGACTTACAGTGGTTACAAATAATCGTAAAAATCCTTCATTAGCAAATTTTGGACTGTTTACATCCCCTTAATTATAAAATAAGATACTTACATAAAATTTAAAACAATTAAACACGTATGTTATTAATATCTGTTTTTTTTCATCCAGATATGACTATGAGAACATAGACATAGATGTAGCCTGTGAGATGATGGAGGATTTGGAAATTTTTATTTCTGGAAAGTCCTTCGTGAAGCAGAGATTTGCTGTGGAGGACAAGATCTACCAAGTGGAAAAAGCAGACAACTTTGAGTACACAGACCCGGTCGACAGCACAATCTCCAGGAACCAGGTACACACTGAGCTGTGTTCCTATAATACTAAAGTTTTCATGTGTGCAGATACTGAATGCAGCCACTGGTCACAATCAAGGTATCCAGAGTCTTCTCGCATTGGAGCTTAGTTTGTGCTTGCTGATTCTAAAAGCAAAGTCTGTACTGGGCTGTTTTCACTGCAGGGTTTGCGGATAATCTTCTCTGATGGTTCTCGAATCATCTACAGACTCAGTGGAACAGGTAGTGATGGGGCGACAGTTCGAATCTACATAGACAGCTATGAGAAGGAGCAAATCTTTGAAGACACGCAGGTAAAATATATATTCCGAGGATTTCAGAAATAATTTTGCCAAATAGTCCACAATACAGAAAAACAGTCTTATAATTTGCACGAAATTATATTTTTGCACTATATGAAGTGTTGATAGTGTTGTATAGTTGAGAAGAACAGGACAGGCATAACCTCACATATCAGGCGCTAATGTTTTCATTAAAATATTTAATTGGGACATATAATGAAAAACTCACTTTCAAGTGCTTCTGCTCATACATTTAAGTATCAGGAGTAACTACAAACCCACAAACTGTGAAAGAAGACAAGTAGTCATGTTTTTGTGGGATGCCTAGATCAGAAAAAACATTTGGTTCCCCGCCTGTTAGTACTGTATACCCAGGGTGAATATATATACAGGTATATTCAGGTAGACAGTATGAGGAAAAAGAATGTGTTTTTGAACATTAAAGCATGTAAACATGTTAAAGTAGAAACTAAAAATACAAGTATGAACCTGAAAATGAGCATTGTATGTCTCCTTTAATGTATCAACCATAAATCGTAAGGACAAATATCTGAATTTGAACATTTGAGAATGAAATATATCTAAGTTGCAACAGTTTTGAATAGTATGCCGGGTTATAGTTAAATATAAATTAGGAAATGCACCAGTGGCATCTGGCAGCCAGATGCTTCAGTCCCTGACCATTTCATCCTTGTCTGGATCAGGTGATGCTGGCACCCCTGGCAACCATTGCTCTGAAAATTTCCCAGCTCCATCACAGGACAGGTCGAAGTGGCCCATCAGTCATCACATGATTCCTCCCACATGTTGCTCCCTCATTGCTTAAGTAATCTCCTTTTTGTTTTTCTTTCCTGATTTTTGTACAAACTGAGCTTCAGTTCCAGTTGCAGCTGCACAACATGCAGTAGTTTGCATTTTAGGCTAAAATACAGTCAGTGTTTTTTAGCCTAAAATGTGATTTCATCTGTTCCACAGTGATTTCATCTGTTCCACATTAAACTGCTTTTTATTTTTTGGGTCATGTGTGCCATGTGCGTTTTTTGCATTGCAACAAACACCTGTGCCTTCTGGACTTGTCATTGTTTTAAAATTATGTCAGTTTCACTTTTGTAATTGTTCCAAATGTAATTTAAACCAGTTAGTCACTGGCAAAAAGCCGCAAGGTTCAGCAGTCCTAGTGATCAAAACTCAGAATTTCTGTCATGAGACTGCGTATTGTCACATATGCTGTGCACGTTCAGGATGTTTGCTTCATGTTTGAAGTTAGCATCAGGTTGATTAGGAAAATAATAAGAAAGTAAACGTTTCTCAATGAAGCCTTACATTATTTGGATCATCCGTAGCTACTCCTTCATTCATGAAAATTAAAACTCATCAGCGAATAAAAATCTGAAATTGCAGCCGAGTGCCTGGTACTGAAGGATGAGCTCGAGTGTAGACACAAATGTTCCATATCAGGAGTAACCTTTCTGAAATTACAACAAAGCAACATTAGAATATTGTGAGATGTGTTAGAACATGATTCCCTATAACCCCATGTGGAGTTGGTTAGATATTTTTTACCATTACTAAACCTTCTTTTCTGCAGTAAACATGTATGAGAGACTCATCCAGCTCTGGCGGCGACATGATATCCATCTGGATGGCAGCAGCATCAGTCCGCTAACATCTGGTCCAGCTCTGTGATCACACATGCCCTTTGAAGTGCTCTACCTTTCTCCTGGTTTCATCTGCATATTACACTGATGCCCAACAAGAGGGACACACATTGAGTTTACCTCTGGTTCCTTTGAGTTCATCTTATTGTGGGTTCTAGTTGCACTAATGTTGTCCACTCTTATCCCAACAAAGTCTCTTAGTGGCGGAGGTTTGAGGCTGACGGACCGGGGTGGTGGGGTAGCCCAGTGCTGTTGACATGGTCAAAACAATTTTACTAAAAGTAAACCTTATGACGTTACTGTGTAGTTTAGCAACCAAGCATTTGCTTAAGCGGCGTAGCACATTGTAGTAAGCTGGATCTATAATGAAATATAAGGGAAGGGAGAAGTTAGGTCTCTACTGTACTGTGTTGCAATTACATGTAATTAATGAAAAATGATGCTGTATGGCAGAAAAAATGATATATTGCTTTACTGAGTATAATTCTGTGACATTGTATGATTTACAATTAATCTCTAACGTAATATCTAGTGTTTTGGGGTGTTTCCTGTGTAATGCTGGAAGTTAGAGTAACTAGAGGGGTCCAAGATTATATGACGTGATTGATAAGTGAGAATGACACGCTCCATGTCATTGATTAAAATGACAGATTTCTCTGGGTTCGAACATTGTTGGAAACATTTGGGATGGTTTTAGTAAACAACAGAAAAATACAATACATACCATAGGTATAGTCGTTTTTAGACCTCTTAATGCAGAAATACTACATATCATATCTTTAAGTAAAATTAGGAATACAACAGTGTGAAATTACTCCATTACAAGTAAAAGTCCTGCTTTAAAAATGTTAGTTAAGTAAAAGTACACAAGTATTCAGCAAAATGCACTTAAGAGTGTCAAAAGTAAAAGTATTCATTATGACTCCTGTGAGTGTTTATCTATTTTATGATTATAATTTACTATTATATTATAAGATGATTATAACTGATGCATATGTGTAAGCACTAAACAACATGTAGGCCTACATGTTGTTGCTGGTCGAGCAGAAGCCTATTAGAACTACTTAACACACTGTTGGGTAGTTTTATTTGTAACATATTTTATAAAATAACCTTATGTTTAGTATGTAAAATGGTAATCAGCAAAGTAACAAGTAATTACACAGCACAAGCGTGGAAGCATGGAGCTATAATCGTTTCTTCAATACATGTGGGGGGAAAAAAGATCTGAGAGAAGAAAAAAATGTTTGAGAGAAAAAGTTATCACACTGATAGCAAAAACATTTTATGTGAGGAAAAAATATTTGAGAGAAAATGTCTTTTTTGCCATTGGTATAATAGCAAAAAAGACTCTCTCAAAATACCTTTTTTAACTCTTTTTTTTAACAATGTGTTTATTTTCTGCTATCAGTGTGAAAAAAATTCTCTCAAAAAAAAGTCTCTAAAAACGTAAAATCTCTCTCAAAATAATAATAAACCTGGATCTTTGCTCTCGATTCCATTTTTCTCTCGCTGTGAAAACAGTGTCGTGGGCGGGGCCACGTTCCTGTTGGCCAGTTGGGTGAGCACCGTCTTGTCTTGGGAGTCCGCCTGAATCATAAGCCCACTTCTAGTTAAATACCTTTTTATTATCTAAACACTTTTTAACAGTCAATCTGGAACAATAGCGGTGAGCTCCAGGTCCTGCAGCAGCAGACGGAACGTGGCGCCGCCCATGAAACTATTTTCACAGGGAGAGAAAAATTCTAAAACGAGAGCAAAACATTCAACCCAGAGCAAAGACTTAGGTTTTGAGAGCGAAGAAAAAAACCTTTTTGAGAGAAACACTTTTTTAAGAGAATTTGTTTCAAACTGATTGAAAAAAATATATATTTGAGAGCTTTTACGTTTTGAGAGAATTTGTTCACACTGATAGAATATATATTTGAGAATTTAAAAAATATTAATATAATAATAATAATAATAATAATATATTATTTAAAAAAAAATTCTATCAGTGTGATAACTTTTTCTCTCAAACTTTTTCTTTCTCTCAGATCTTTTTTTCTCTCGCATGTAATAAAGAAATTTGTTTAGCTCTATGCGTGCTCCTCTTCACGAGGGATTGCAACAACCATGAGAGCGAACATAACTAACAAACAATGCCCCATGGACGTAGTATATTAAGATGTGGCCACAGGCGGCTAACGATGGGAGCACTTGTTTGTGTTCAGGTGCGGCTGCACGTTCACGTTGGCCTACACGGTTGACACAATGATGCTTTAATGTCGGACAGACTGCTAAGCTACTGTCGCTTTAAGACACCTAATGACAAATAAGGAAAAGCCCATGGAGGAAGCAGGAAGTTCGTTTACCAAGAAGGAGAGCACATAAACAATACACAAAGCAAAAGTTTGACACGTTCATCGCTATGGCTGGCATTAAAGGTATTGTATCGTATGCGTTTATAAGTCATTCGGGAGCTTAGTGTTACGTTCATTTAGTTACGCAGACGTTAATGCTTCAAAAACTTTGTTATCCTACTTTTCAACATTTTTGAAAACCTTTGCTGAATCATTTCGAAAGCTATCATCCCAACATTGGCCAAGCTTTATAACGTTAGTTCCGTAATTAAGTTATTAAACTGTTTTATGTTAAGTAATCACTATTTTTCACAGTAAATTTATCTTAAATGTCGACTTAGCATGTAAACAAATTCCACAGCAAGTTACAGCTTGGTCTATTTCTGTTTTTGTTTGTTATTGTAGCGACGGACGGACACAAGTATCGCTGTCAGCGTAATTAACGTAATGTACGGTTTCTCTTTCAGCACTGGTTGGGTTGTCCTTCAGTGGTGCCATTGGACTAACATTTCTTCTTCTGGGCTGTGCATTGGCAAATGAACAGTACGGGTAGGTTCTTTGTTAACTAATAATAGCCGTTTTAAGGTATCGCATGAGGTACTCGACTTAACATGCAATATTGAGGCTTAAAGGGATAGTTACAACATTTTCTTTCCTGTAAAGAAGCAGTTCATAAACAACGCAACGTTCAAAATACCCTTAAAGTGCCCATATTATGAAAAAAATCCCTTTTTTCTGGGATTTGTTATTTTGTGTTCCTGGTGCTTCCACACACTCATGCAAACTTAGAAAACTATCCATGCTGTTTTGAGTGAGATACAGGTTTCTGAATGTCCTCTGCCTGTCTCCAGGTTAGCTTTTCTAAATCTGCACGGCCAGACAAGGTGACTAACCGCAGCATGCTAGCGCTAACATGCTAACTCGTTCTCAATGACAAAACACTGCTACAACACAGACTAGTTCACCATAATCTATAAAAGAAATAGTTGCATGTCCATGTTCTGCAGATATTTCACAAGTGGAAGAAGAAGTCTCCCAGCTAATCCTGCCTTGTACTGACCAAAGTTGGAGAAAGAGTTATCTAGCTGTGATTTTTACCTAGTTACTGAGCATGTGCAACTCCCAACAAAGATAGTATAGAAGTGAGATGTCTCACTCTGTAGCTAAAACAAGTGAGATGTCTCAGACTATAGCTGAACAGAGACCCAAACACACAGGGTGAGTACAGGACCTGCAGCAATGTGCAGTACAAAAAAAAAAAGGTGTTTTTTGAGAATGAAACCATGTGAACCTACTCTGGTACAACATTAAAATACAATTATGAACCTAAAAAGGAGCATAATATCTGCGCTTCAAAGGGATGCTGCAGCAACTGAGTATTGCACATTCATAAAATTGAGGGACTTTTCTAAAAAGGGACTCAGATTTAAAAACAATAGTATAAATGAATGCCATCGAGTTTTAGGAATGCAGTCACCTGTTGAAATGCTCCTTAAGAGGGAGTGTGTGTGTGGTTAAATATTTCTGAGTAGTTTGTTTTGGGATACTATGTTCTTGTTAAATCTGCACCTGTTAATTTTTATCTGACAAGCTGCAAACTTATGCCATTGTATGTCATAAAACGTGTATTGCTCTTATAACCGTTCCATGTCTGTTTCTGTAGGTTATACTGGCCGCTTTTTGTCCTGATTTTCTACGTATTAAGCCCCATCCCAATCTTCATATCCAGACGCCTCAGTGATGACACTGACTCCTCCAGCAATGCATGCAGAGAGCTGGCCTACTTCTTAACAACTGGCATTGTGGTATCATCTTTTGGGGTTCCCATTTTGCTTGCCCGCACTACGACAGTGAGTTCTTTCCATCCATTTTGAAACACAAGTTGATTTCCAAACGGTAAACGCAGCCACCATCATTGGCTTTTATCAGTTTGTGCAGATATGTCTGTCTGCACCATTTCAAATGTTAGTATATTTTTTTTTTGCATTGTACCTTGAGAGATATACACTGTTGAGCGTTATGAAAACAAATAGAAGGCTATAGATTTCCTTTTAATCTGATTCAGTATGAATATTTTTCTTCTACAGATCCGGTGGGGTGCTTGCGGTCTGGTGATGACAGGAAACGCTGTCATCTTTCTCACTATCCTTGGCTTCTTTTTTGTGTTTGGAGGTGGGGACGACTTCAGCTGGGAGCAGTGGTAGAGTGCCGTCAGACAGTGGATAGACAGAAGGATGGATGGAACGGTGGGTGGGTAGATGGAGAGTTGAATGGATAGACAGCAGACTAAGGCACACTTGTGTCCCGCACCGAGGGGTGATGCTCATGTACAGTGTACGCTGCAAAATGTCAAAATGATGGGGTGTACAGGTCAATTTTTATATTTGAGAGCATCTGGTTTGGAGACAACACTACGTGCCCTATTAATGTGCCTTATGTCTGGGACTAGAAAGACACTGATGCCTATCCAGCTGAACCCATGTAATTTTGCTTGTCTTGCTTTTTTTTTCAAACCCCCAAATCACCCTGCTTATTGCTGCTGCCTGCAATTTCATTATTTTTCATATAATCATTATAAAGGAATTCTGAAGAGAAACTCTATTGTAATGTACACTGCAATGCTCACTGCATTATCTGTCCTCATTGTTCAAGGGGGAGTAGCTATACTTTATTATGGCTTGCTTATTATGAGCACTGTTTGCTGTTTAAAGTGTGACGCAGGGCAACTTGTCTTAATCCATGCTATATGACAACTAGTTGAAGGATTCCTCATCAGGTAAAGATATATTTGCATGGAGATGATGTGTTTTTTTGTTTTCATTTTGCTACAAGACTTTAAAGGTCCCATGGCATGAAAATTTCCCTTGAGGGTTTTTAACATTAATATGCATTCCTCCAGCCTGCCTATGGCCCACCCCCAGTGGCTAGAAATGGTGATAGTTGTAAACCAAGCCTTGGATATCCTGCTCTGCCTTTGAGAAATGAAAGCTCAGATGCCCCAATCTGGAATCTTGCACCTTATGAGGTCATAAAGGGAAATGTCACCTCCCCTTTCTCTGTGTTGCCCGTCCGAGAGACATCAAACGGGCAAATTGGCAGTTGGTCAAGGCCCCCCCCCCCCCCCCCCTCATTGTGGGACTGGTTCTAGTGGCTGTAATTCTGCACCAAGGCTGAATTTTGGGAAAGAGACTTCAGATTTGATACTAGGGGACCACTTATGTTTATATAACAGCATCCAAAGAGCACCATGTCATGGGGCCTTTTTTGTTGTGGTGCAATTGTTTACAGTACAGTCTCACCAAATATCACTTTAGAGTGCAAAATGTAAGCATATTATTCACCGCTGAACTGTATTGATCTGTTCTATGCAGTAATATGATTGTAAGAAAGCGCTGTTCAGTGAAAATCATACATATGTGTCTGTGTTCAGTTATTATGTGAACAGGCCAGAGAAAACACCCATCTCCATTTTATATTCCTCTAGACGAAAAAGAAAATCATACTACTGACAAGCATGATATTAATTTACGTATGCCATTTTGCCGTGTTGAATGGCGAATACGGGAGAAGTATGTTTTTAGGCCAAGTTGGTTTTTGTCCTAAAAGAGGGTTTAACCGGCAAACACATTCATAAGTGCCTGTCAACAACAGTGTGTATTTTGATTAAATAGAAAAATCACTGATTTTGGTTCATCAACAGGGGCCATTGGAATTTGTAATTGTAAATCAATATTACATCATGTTTACTTAAGCATTGTCAGTAACTGACTGTCAATGAGTATCTGATGTTTGTATGATACACCTACTTCATAGAGAAAAGTCTAGTCAGCGTCCTGTATAGTTTTGTCATTCCCTAATTTCTTAACTACTTTTGAAGTGAAATGTACTTTGTCTCACAACTGACATGTTCAACAAGGAAAACTTGTTCTTTCTATTGGGACTCCCATACCCACCCTAGTGAGTGTTAAAAAGCCCAAAGGTTATTTTTTAAGCTCCTGACTGCATTTTGTTTTCTAATATTGATTAAAACTCTGTATCGTGAAACAAACTTGTCTTGCTGTTTACTGCTGGTCATGGGATGACAAGTGAATCATACAGTGGTCTGTGAAGGGGATGGAGATTTGACCTAAGTAAAGCTCATCTCTGGGCAATGGTGATGGGATGATGCATTCAAAGAGACACCTCCACACTGTATAGTACAGCAGTGTGTACGCTCTGCTGAATCATTTAGATATTTCTCCAAAACTCAACAAGCAGTGTGAAAGACTGTTCTGTATTTTGCCTAACAGTCTATAATTTTCCCTGAAAAACATCTGTCTGCCTCCCTGTCTTCTGTTTTGCTGTTTCCAAACACAAAGATTATTTCATTATTATGAATGCCTTGCCAGCTCTGAGAAAGCTGCATAATGAAAGACTGATAAGAAAATCCTGCATCCTTATCTATTAAGGGTTAAATAGGATGTGATCAAAATCGTTGAGTGGTTTCATTTTTATTTTCTGTTCACGTCAGGAATGCACCGAAGCTGCGTTTCTTCCAAAAACACTCCACTCTGCAAGTTAATACATTATTTTTTATGAAAAACATCTGCGCTTCCCGCCTCCAGTGATTGCCTTTCACACGGGGAAGACACAGCATGCAAATGAGAGACACTGAGAAGAAAAAATGTGAAGGTGTGGAGATGAAGAGAGAGCCCATTCATCCACAGTATGTTTCAGGACAGCTGTTGCCTGGCAACAGTAAAGGCATCAAGATCATTCTAAAAGAGTATGGCCTTGAACACTACACAGAGTAACCCAGTACAGCTATGGGAATTTAAAACACCAAAGCATTGGCATGACACTTATAATAATACTAAATTAAAACTTCTGATCATTTTGCTATCTTTGTTTAAATAACTTTTTTTTTTTTTTATAACTTCCTTCTGGAATAGCCTACTGTATTAGATCTCTTCCTGAAGAAGTAGTCTACATGAGCTGCCTTCACCGACTTAACTTTGCCTCAAGTACTCAAAAGCAGACCGACGATGTGGATACATTTAATGGCAGCAGCAGGCCATACGTAACTAAAGAGGCAATCAACAAGAACACCAAGGAGTCAATAAAGGACACATAGCCTTGGGACGGGGGGGACAGGGGGGACAGGGGCTTGCAGTCAGCCTCAATGTGAAGCAGACACATCCATACAGTGCAATCCTCTGGCCGGGAATCAAATGGACGCAGGGCAGGCAGTAGTGGGACGAAAGGGAGGGCGTGCACACTGACAGCCATTGGTAAATGAAAGGAATTGCGTCGTCTGTGTCAAAGCCAATCGACTCGCTCTCGGGGTCGGGAAGGGGAACGAGCGCGAATGGCACAAATGGGACCTGATAAAAAGGGGGCGCGTGCTTCAGAAGCGTAGCAGTGAAACAGCAGAGCACGGGGTACCACAACTGCATCAGCGCGTGGGACAGCGGACACACCACCGGTAAGACTATAGACTGCATTTAACCGTCCTGTGAGAAAGACTACTTAAATGTTCCTCATTTCCTGGCGAAAAAATAATAATTTAATCTTTCTATAGGTTTTGTTCGACCTCATCGCGTATTGGGCTAACCTAACCTAACTGTTTGCACATTATTCATCTTAAGTTAATAAAGTATATGATGAAACGAATTCGTTCAGATTTTTTGCATCAATCAAATATGTTTCACGATGCGCAGGTGGCAGGTTTGCGTCATTTGAGCTGCACATGAGCTATTTTCGAAGAAACATGAGTCAAAAATCGGTACTGAAAGGTCTTTTGATTCAGTCATATCACGTAGGTTTCTTGTCTGTAAGTAGGCTGCTCCTCATCTCTATCAGGACTTGGTAGCCCATTGTGGGCATCTCTCTTCCTTTTGTAAACCGACTGTTCAGTTTTGGCAGTGTTTGTCTAGTTTGAAGCATTTCTAAACGAATAGGCTGCAATGGATACAGGCTACACACGTTTTGGGGCACTTTCCATGAAGTATGATGATGATGATGATGATGATGATGATGATGATGATGAGCAAACAAGGTAAAGTGATTCCCAATTCGTGTTTTCTCTTACTACAGAAAAAGATGTTATAGAGAAGCAAATTAGTTAAGAATCCATTTGAGTTTAGGACAATTAGGTGTTGGTTGTGGAAGAAGGGTGAATATTCGTGTAAATGGGGTGATGGGAAAATCTTTACTCAACGATAATGCCTTTACACAGTCTAAAACTGTATATTTAGCAAGGAAATCTGAGTTAAATGAGGCCAATCAGGACATCCAGAAAATAAATGGTGCTATTTACATCACCTTAGACGAAAATTCCACATCATGTTTCTGTTGGGACTTAATGTGTTTTACCTATATCCGACTCAATAGTGACCTTTTTATAGTCTGTGTAATAGGGGAGACCGGGGATAATTGTAACACTTTTGTATTCATCATCTCTATGTTAGTGATTGTTTGTGTTGAACCTTTCAAACTTAGATTAAAGCAACCCTCGTTTGTTAGCTACACATACACGACTAAAAGGGCTCTTGGAGAGCGCTGTACTCTGTCAAGGCATGCCCTATCTCACACATTGCAGTGTGACTTTTTCAAGTCGGGAACGACTGGTTAATTCGACACCACATGAATGTAGCATAAAAACCCAGTTCCGAAATGACAAGTGAAAAATAATTAGTGCATCCGCCCTGTGATTCGAAACCGCTTCCTTGGCCCATGCTACACCATGCCAGGATCCTGCTGACAGACAAACCAAACTGAAAACATACCTTCCTTGGCAGAGGTTATGTGTCAGCAAGCATTTAACCATACATTTTCTCAGGTGATTTAAGGAGAAAACCTAAGTGTTCCACTGTTGCAACACTGTTCCAGTGACACAAAAGTAATCATTGCTTGCTTTTACGTAGATAAATAACCAAAAAATATGAGCATATGTGTAAGTGTTAGTCAGGATGAAATAGCTGGGACTGGGATGTGTAGCTGATCATTGGCTTTTATCTCTAAATTTACTTGGTTGGGTACCGAAACCCGGTTCCATCATGGACCGGGTTAGAATGCAAATTTGGGTTCTACGACTGAAATATTTTCCCTTTGTTGCTCCGAAACGGATGTAAAAATATCACACTTTCTCAGTAGTCTACCGTTAGCTAGCTACCGTAAATGTAGGTCACATTGAAAATTCCATATTTTCCGTCCGGGCTCTGGTTAACATACCAACCTAACATTTATTTAGTTGTTTCTTGTTAATAGTGTTATTTGTTGTTAAATTATTCTAGATGTGTGTTATATGACTTAGGTTTACTATAAATTTAAGTAGGCCTACTTTAAAACGTTAATAAATTGTTAAATTTAAATAATTTCAATTAAAAAACTATAAAAGAGCCTTTCTTTGATGTCGTTTGTCAAGAATCGGTTTAGGATTCGGAATCATTTTAAAAGCACCGGTTCAGCATCGGAATCGTAGAAATCCAAACCATACCCAACCCCATTAGTAATAATAGCAAGGTATTGTTGAAACAACTGGGAGAATATTATACATTCTTAACATGTTCTGTAAAACTGTGTTATTGAACATAATCAACACATCATTTTTTCATTGTCATACGTGTTCAACGTTCAAACCTTAAGAACCATGAAGCTTCTTCACTGAGAAGGAAGTGTGTTTATTGGTCAAACAAAAGCGTTTAATTTCTGCCAGCTCACATGGACAGTGTTAACATCCCAACTCTATTGGGCTTGAAGGTCTTTACAATCTTAAGACTGGAGTTTTGTCACGCTAACAGCCTTTATGTAAATGTTTCCCCTTTTCCAAAACGTAAGAAAAAAAAAAAAAATCATTACCGCGATTCAATCCTAGAGTATCATTTCTCTTTTAGGAATCATCTTTGTGCTGTGAAAGGGTTGACATCACACAAGCGCTTCTATTATGCCGCAGTGACGGTAGTGACTTTTCACAGGTCTTTGATTATATTTTAGGAAAGAATTTCAGAGGTGCACTTTCATTTACTGTAAGCTCAGTTCATAGCATAGCATTTCTGTATAGTGCCCCGGGCATGTGGTGGTTCGAACTGGCCACTGTCCTTTTATTCTCTGTCAGTGCTGAAACAACAGGGCACATACATCGAGCTTTGTGTCAAAAGGGCTCTGGCTGCCAGAATGATGACTCACTTGATTGGCTGCTTGGTGGTTTACTAGAGTTGTGGTAACCATACTGCCTTTTATGTTGCTGAAAAAACACTGACGTTCCGCTTCCAGCTAATGAATACAAGCCGTGTCTGCGCTAGGCCTTTAGGTTTGCAGACTGGGTGAGTGTTTGTCATAGTGGGAACTGTGATTAAAAACAAACAAACAGCTGATTGTGAATACAGAAAGCAGTGTGTGTGTTGGATGGTAATCTGAACTGTGTTTGGAATAACGGTCATGTGTCGAGAGCCACTTTTTGACTGCAGGAAATTTTCTCTGGAACTAGGAACCTAGTAGAGGGTGGTACTTTCTGAAAGTACAGGAACCTTAGGGGTGGGGTTTGCAGTGATGACTGTCACTGATTGGTCAAACACACACAGCCCAGCTGCTTCAACTCAACTACAGCTTTATTAATAAAACAAGGAAATACTCTCCTGTCAATTTAGGACAATTTTAGGACGAGAAGAGAACATTTATCTTCGTTAAATAGCAAGCTAAATAAATAACCATCAAACACTCAACAGAGGATTTACTGTGGAGACAGATGTTTTCAATTTCATTCTTCTTTGAATTTCGTTCATAGCTGTGCAACAATAAACAAGGAAGTAGGCTACTCTAGTATTGATTTATGGCCCTCTGGTCAGCCGCATACATGTTGCACCGTAGATGTGCAATTGTCAGGGGTCCTTGCTGCTGATCAATCACACAGTTTCTGCTGGCCATAATACCGGCAGTTTTTTTGCTGTGATATGTGATCCGTGAAATTTGTAATCCATACATTGTTTGTCTTTCAGGCTGACAGTCTGCTGATGTGAACTTCCCGACCATCTTCTCATCATTGCTTCCGGTAAAGAGCGTCAGCTGTGAGTACACTTTTATACTACTTGGGTGGGGATATTGTGGTCAGAGCCTTATGCTGACAATGCAAGAAGAGATTATCTTTCAATGTATCAGAGCTATTTGCTGAAATCATCACAGTAAATCAGTACATTGGTCAGTATTAAAGATAGGCCGAATCTTTTCTAGCACTGTGATTGTGAGCATGCCCTTGCAGCCCTAACATAGATATTGATACATATATAGATAGAAGTGGTGAACAGGAAGTTGTAGGTGTATGATGTGTGTGGGGTCTATCTGGGTTAAAAGGCCCAACCAGTCGCTCCACAGAAGCATATACGGTAGCCACTCTGTGTCTAAAGGAGGTGGTGAATCACGTCAGTTTTCTCACAGTCACCTCAGGGGCACAGTCCAAAGCTGCAAACTGACTCATTTCTGTCTCAGCTGTCCTCTGAAGGTTTCATGTTGAGCCATGTAGACATTTAGGATGCCAACTGGTGACACTCACCAAAAGGCGTCCTTTGTGCACCAAATCGTGAAGACCCTGCCAAGCCTTCAGTTACCTCCTTAGTCCCCAAGTCATTTGTTATAAATCACCCCAAAAAACTAGATGCCGGCAATTGAAAGTTTTGTCTTGTGTAATTGCTGACACAGCCCATACTCACACAATACCACAATGGGCATTAAATTGAGTGACTTGAATATTATGGGGTCATTAGTTAAATTTGACAGAATGGCACTCCCTCAATTAGTAGGCTTTCTGCAGCTCCAATCAAACAGTGACTCATCCAGAGTCAAAGTAGCTCATTTGTCCTAACCCACCAATTATTTTTCATTTCTTTCTTTTTCTAACAAACACATGGTGTGACAGCAGAACCAACCTAAAATGGTCTTGTAACATGCGGCCCAGTAGCAATAGCTTCACAGTCTGGCCTTTCCAGTGATTCTTGCTTTTTCTGTCTGTGCAGTAGGGCAGTGGGTTGCCAGCATGTGGCCTCCACACTGACGTCATCCTTCAGCCGGCACAAATTGGTGTGTTGTTTCTCTCCCTCCTCAACAAACTCCTCTCAACCTTCACCCGTCTCTCTGCTGGAATCTGCTTTTCTGCACTGAATGCAAATACAATCAGCAGAGTTTCCGTGTTATTTCCATTTTTTAAGTGGTTATATTATGTATATATTATAACATCATATTATTTGTATGTATAAATTATATAAATGTATACATTATTTTATGATTATTATTGCAAGTCTGACATCCGCACAGAGTGCGTCAACTGCTTCGTGTGTAGTACATGCCCACACAAACAGTGTGGGAAGGAGGGAAAGATTAGAAAATAACTTGCCTAAATATTGATTGGTTTCATATTCTGGGCTGTATGAATCACATTAAGATGATGTGTCTAAGAGGGTCGTCACCACAGATAGGACTTACAGACTTTAAACACAAAGAAAGTAAATAAAAACTGACCAAAAACACCCAGTGAATATAGGAGAGTGGTTCTGTTGAAGATAGGAGTCTGTGAATGTCCCTTGCTCATATATTTGACAGTAAGAGCCCAGCAGCTCAAATTTGATGTAATGTTTGTTTGTGTCTCAGTATATGTACATATAGATATCCCAGCAAGGCCACAGGAACCAGGTGTGCGGAGGGTGCTGTAGCACCCCCTTAGCAAAACGTAGACAAACTACAACCATAATTAAAAATGACATTCATTTTAACGAACTGATTATTGGTATTATCCTACTCCCTTCCATTACATTAAATGTAATTTGATTTTACAATTTGGGTGATGAGATAAACACATAATTTGATCAGAATGAATCTGCCAATTTTGGGTGTGTTGTACACATCTGGCACTTATTCATCACTGTTGATGGAAATAAAATCTAACATTTTGTGACATATTATACGAATGTCTAATCTGTCATCTGATGCCTTTTGGAGATTTTTTCATCTTTTCTTGGCTTCTTTATGCACATTAATGCAAATTTTTACCAAAAATATTATTTATATTAATGTTCAAACTTTCGTACCTCACTGTATTTCATTATGTCATATTCAGTTGGTAATCTGCATAGCTGAAATTAAATTGTAAAATAGTTTCAGCCGAAGTCACAAAATAGTCCAGGTGGAATGCAGCGTGGTTGCAGGTGTGATTTGCATAATGCGCAGTAATAAATTGGCATGCTTTCTGTCAGGTACTACATCTAAAATAACTTTTTCAAAGAGCATGAAACAAAAGGTGGCACACGCTACAGTATCATAGTAAATGGGACTAATGACGCCTCTGCTGTTACACTGTATGTACCTATTGACTGTGTAATCAAAAGAAGATTGTGAGTTTGAAGACTTTGTGTTTCAGGCAGCTCAATCTGTGACCTGGCGGCCAAAAGAGAGGAGGCCTACCTTATTCTACTATTTCTTCTATTTGCTTATAGAGCAGTTTCCCACAGATTAGAGAGTGGACATCAGTGTTGAAATCACAGTTTTCAAGGTGTGAATAAAGCGGGTGTGGTGTTGTTTTGATTGAATGAATGTGGGCAGGCCCAAAAGACAAAGAGGACCTGCCACAGTTGTCGTGTCTTGTGACCAGTGCTGCTTACTTCTCCATTTAAGACTCACAATTTTATAAGTGAGTATTTGGAGATTTACATGGAATACAGGTTTGTTTTCCACAGAATTGATCAAAAGTTGGGTAAGTTAAGTGAATTTGCTTCATAAGTGCATAGTACTGTACAGTATGTTCTTTGATTTTTGTTCTTAATGTTTCCTTCAGTGAACAGTAACTCTGACTTATCTGGGTTTTATTGAGTGACTGCTATAAAGTTAATTCGTGATGGTTGTGGCACACAGATGGCTTTGAAAGCTCTCATTGTTGAACTACAGAGTTATATAATGTAACATTAATGCAGTTCCATGCAGGATTTCTTGAGCCTCTTTTGTTTTGGCGCAACAAAAGCTACCTTTGTGTGGGTGTCCCATCAATTTAAATGTATGACATGACCGAGTCCACACATTTGTCTATTGTGCACAGACGCTGTGTGACATAGATTAACTGGTCTGATGGGCAAAGTTTCTCACGGGTGACATGCAGCCCTGCTGACGTCTGATGTAAAATATGTGACACAAGTGCAAACTATCCACTTGTACATTCATTCCCTATAAAAACTTATTCCTGTTCAGGGCCAATGAGGGGCTGATGGCTTCCAGCACACGCAGGACAAAAATGATCTGAACAGGACATTGTCTATCACATCCACAAGCCCATGTACACTCAAATTCAAACCTGCAGGCCATTCAGAGTAGTCACTCAATGCACACGTCTTTGAACTTTGGCAGGAAATCATAACACTAGTAGGAAACCACCCTACACACAAAACTACTTAACACACTAACCACTTAGCTATTTTGAAGGGATAGTTCAGATTTATTTAAGTGGGGTTGTATGAGGTAATTAAACATAGCCAGTGTATTACCTACAGTAGATGCCAGTTGGCACCCCTCATATTTGGAGAAGCAAGCAGGAGTCTCGAGGATAACCAATGTACTGCTGTGGACGGGGGCAGCAGCAAAATTTATTTTAGCCACCTACATAGGTGTGAGTGCCCACTATATTTAGAATATTTTCACCACTTTAAGTTGCCGTCAGACAGTCTGATTAATGGCGCTTACCCATTGCTAGTACCAGCTCTACTCTACTCGGCTTAACTCAACTCGGCCGTGTCCTCCATTTTATATTGCAGATTTAGTACAGCCTCATGCCTGAGGAGAGCGTGGCTGGTCGTCATAGCGACGCAGCAGGAAACTGCCATGACCTAACGTGACACACAGAACGTTAAAGTTGTGCTGTTTTTGACTCTCTGCATGTGGCTGTGGCCACAGCCAGAAGTCAAAAATAGTTTCCAAAGAAGCTAGCAAAATTGACGCAGTGATTAATGACAATTCTCTCCAACCAATCAGTAATCTGCAGGTTTTCACGACAACTTTTGGTTTTGCGTCAGCTTACTTGGAACCTTGACGGAGGTGATACAAAAAAAAACTTTTTTTTGTAATGGAAAACCTGAAAAGGTGAGCAGAGTCGAAGCAAGTAGAGCAGATACCATGCAATGGAAAAATTGCATAACTTCACACGCCTTTCTTTGCTTTTGTCAAAGCCATTGACAAAAACAGTAATTTGACCTTGCAGAACACAGCTGTGGAGCCTTTTCTCTCCAGTGTGCCCTGAGACAACATCATGTTTATTGGAAGAAATAATAGCTTCAAAGAAAAGTACTTCCATGGCCTTTGCTTCGTCCTTGTTGTTGAGTTAATGATGTACTCCCAGCACAATGTTCCCTTGTGTTCTAATCAAAATTCATGTCAAATACTTACAATCTGCATCTTGAGTGTTGTTTCATGGCTTTTTATTCTGTTGCCCGCTTCTCATCAACAATCAATTATTTGTAGAGGTACAGACAATCCCATAAGGGATGACCTGTTTGGGTTACAGGGATAAGAGTTTCCTCGAAGTTTGTTTAAATAGGTGAAGCAGTGCATTTTCTAGTCCAGTGTATTTTTATCAATGATCTTTTTTGATTTAACCCTTCTGTTGTCTTCACATTCGGGACCCTCTTGTATCCCTCGGGTCAAACTGACCTGTGACTTATTTGGGGTTTTAAAACCAATTCTGAAATATTGTCTTTATCTCAATTTCAAACAATTGAGATAACATATATATATTTAGGAAAGGCAATCAGTCTCTACTAGAACGCAATTAAAAAATGGAAGTGTGATCCTTTTTTTGTCCTAAGGTTATTATTTCCTATTAAAAATCCACTATTGAAAAAACAGAAGTGGTCATATCTAGAATAATTTTCAGAAGTGAGTCAGGAATACATGTTTATCACTGAAAATAAGGTAATGCCATTGATTTCCAGCTATAAAAAATGTATACTGGAAAACAATTTGAAATGGGTCAATTTTACCCAAATTTCATACAAGGGTTAAGTGGTCTTGTCGCTTTTAGGTTTTAATGCTCAGGCTCATTACAACCATGGATGTATTTACAGAGCCCTGACCTTTTCTCTGGGAAGATTGTCTTTTCTTGTATGCAGCTGCAGGTTTCTAGTAGATTATGCGTTTCAAAAAGGATCACTAATGTGTCTAAACCATCTGCTGTTAGTCTTCCCTAAAAAACATATATTCTAGATGTTGTGTTTGAAATGTATTATGTTAACACAGAAGATTATCCAAAATGAGGCAAACTATTGACAACAGTTATAGTAGTATCAGTAAGCCTGTAAGTATCAGTACTACAATTTGTAGCCAGGCAGTGTGCTACAAATGTAGAGATTCACAAAATAGTGGCTCTGAAATTATTTAGTTATTAATTGATTTGTCAATTGAAAGAAGATATGAAATACATAGCTACACAGTGGGATGGTGTACGTTGTGAAAGTGCTCTTTAGTGTCTCAGATGGCCTAAGACACACAGACGTCTGGACCTTTACCCTGATGATTTGTGCTAATAGTCTTAGTGCTTTAAAAACAGTTTATACAGAGGAGGATTAGGGCCACTGGTAAAAAAAATTCTGAGATTAAAGTCAGAATTCTGAGTTCAAACACAGAATTCTGAGAATAAATTCAGAACTCTGTTTAAATTCAAAATTCTGAAATTAAAGTCAGAATTCCGAGAGTAAAGTCAGAACTCAAATAATTGTTTTACCTGTGGTTCTAATCTTCTTCCGTAAGGATCACACCTATTATTGCTGGATTTCCATGACATAATTTGACATTACCTTTGACTGTCTGTCACCTCTGCTTGTTTAGTAAAGAACCTATCAGACCTGGGGTCCATCCATACAGCTTGACCTTTCTGGAGTTGGTACTTTATAATATAAAATAATTCTGTATGTTAATGATTGTAGTTTAAGCACATTTTTCACAGAATAAAGGGTTTTATTCAATTTAATCTGAACATTTTTAGCCTCAATAGCGAGTGGGTTTTAGGGATGGCAGTTCTATTAATAATAAACAATTGCCACATCTGTACCGTTTAGTGCTAATAAGCAACATGATAAACTACAATGGTGAAGGTAGTCATCATACTGTACCGGCTAAACATCCCAGACATGTTAACATTGTAATTGTAAGTATGTTAGCATGCTGATATTAGCATTTAGCTAAAAGCATCATTTTGCCAAAGTGCAGCCTTAGAATCTCTTGAAAAAAAAATATTATTATGGGGGTTGTTAAGATAATTCCTGCGAGTACAGTACATGTTACAATTATGAATAGTTTAGAGTATGGCAGCGCTAGGACACATACATTACTTTGGGAAATACTTATATTAATACTCATATCAGAAATTTTAATATCTTTATCTATTTAACTAAATTGTTGGAATTGTTAGTTATTCTTAGATTTATTTATTTATGTTCTTTCTTTATGACTGTTAAAGTAGATAATAAATGAAAGTTATATGGCATTCATTATCTGTATGTATTAGATCATGTTTTACAAAGGATTTAACCTGAGCCAGGCCATACAACAATGGTAGCAATCATATCACATCCATACAGAGTAAGTAGTATACAGCTGTTAAAAAGATACAGCACCTCTGCTCTGCCTAGGTTGCAAAATGTAAATAAATATATGTATTTAGGCCTTTTTATTGGGCATCAACTCCGCATTAACGTCCATATTCTCAAAACAGACTTTCCGTGAAGTGTAAATAAACACTTCAGGTCACATTTATGACCGTAAGACAGTACTGCAACACTAGCCTGACAAAGCATGTGCAGACAGCTGTAAATATTAAAACAAAAGCGGGTCTGTTGCCTGAAACGCGCAAGTGACTTACACTCATGATCTAACATATTGTGCATTTGACAAGTCAGCCTTTTCAGTTCAGGGCCATGATCACGGGCCACTGATTTTATTGTTTTCATCATTTTCCATCCTTGTTTTTCCCCTTTGCACAATTGTCTAACTGATTTCTCTGTTTTGGTTTAAATTACTATACACTCAGCATCTTTGTAAATGTTGGCTCAATGATCTATCTGAGATATAAATAAAGGTTGAATTAATGAATACATCATTAAGTCTTTAAATAGATTACTGATTCTACTTTAAATGTTTCTAAAGACAATTGTTTTTTTTCTGGTTATGGTCACAATAACCACCACAGCCTTACCATCTACTTTAAACCTCTGTACTATTAAGTACTACTAAGTATGACGAATCTGAATGGTGTGCTTGTGAAACCCACAATGGGTACTATGCAAACTCATAAATTATCGAGAACTTTTCTCTCATGCTGAGATTTGAACCAGCTGCTGAATCTTATAGACCTTAAAACACAAATTCCTTTGGTATCTGCTGTCATTCCACCTCTCATGTAACAGGAAGCCACAATAAAGATGTTTGTAAAGCTACAAACAAGATAGGGTGGTTTTTGCAGCTGAGAAATTCTCTTTTCATGCAACTTGACTAACCAGCTTCTGAAAAGCACCAACAATAGCCTCCCTTACCAGCAATCCGACACTGAATTTAACAGAGCAGAGCAGAGTGCCTGATAAATAAGTGGTGATGTGAGGTGGAACAAGGGGTCGGGGGCAATCAATAGTGACATGGAAAATATCGATTCATTTTTGTCACAAAGATTAGTCACTCATGTCTGCTTTTTGGTTGTGTTCTACCAGCTGGGGTCTTTCTATTATGGATGAGTGTACAGTCACTGCATTCTAAACAGGCTGAAAGACAGGACTGGACTAACAGACCTTCAGGCACACAGACATGCACTCTATCACATAACAACCTTTTTACAGAACCATTAACACAGAGTGTATTTTATGCTGTAATACATACCAGGATTAAAGTTAAATAGTTTTTGTAAATTCTTTAGCATGTTTACTACAAATCACATATATTTAAAGCTTTAGTGCATACGTTTTCGATATTAAAGAATGTTCGTTAGATTCAAGCCATTTTCTCATGAGTTGCTACACATCTAGTTGAGACTATCTGCTCCACAACTCTCTGTATTTCTCAGTATTGCTGTGTTCAGAAGATTGTGTAGTCCTGTAACTTTGAACTCTTCTGAATAGTCTATCATGTTTTTTTAATCTTCCATGTCCTCCGTGGCCTCTAGCAACTGCAGTGAGGAGGGGTTGGGATGGTGCACAATCACGGAAGGCTTGTATCACGTGGACACGCCAACAGTTTGGTTGTTACTTATAATTTCTCATGGGGGTGACAGAAACAAAGCACTATAGCTTAAACGTTACACTTATCTGTGAAGCTAAACCCCATTTATTAAACTGTGTGTTTATTATTAAAATTATTAAACTGAATAAACTGAACTGAAAAACTGGCAAAATCTTTGCACAGCTGCTTTTTTTTTAACATTGAAGAAGTTTTGCCTATTTCTTAAATAGAAAAAAGGTTTTGTAGACACAAGACAGAGTTTACAGCCATGCTAAAGCGCTGTTAGACTCTAGTTACAGTGTGTACATTGTGCTTTAAACCAAATACTAATGCCAGCATGCTAACATGCTCACTTCGTAATTGCTACAGCCCAAATCCTACAGTTCTCTTTTTTAACTTTTACTGTGTTTTTGTCTACCTTTATGTATATTTCCATTCATTTTACTATATTATGTATGTCTTCTTGTACAAACTTGTAACTGCTGAGAATGGTGATCCATTACAATTCCTATAATGCCTGCGTTTTAGTCAAAGTTGTGTATTGCAGTCCTTAATGCAACGCAGTTCAGAGACTCGTCAACGTTCTGGACACAGAATTGCATTACCAAGTCAAAGCAACTTGACAATAATTGCAGACATGATGTCCACTGTGAGGGGAGGCAGGCAGAATAACTTTTGGAACTGGTTTCTTCATCATTGCTCTCCCCTTCTATCTGTCTTCCATGTGCAGGCATACTGTTGAGGCTGCCCAGAGCAGGAGAAGCAGGATAAAGCTGCGTTGTTGGAGAGAGGATCAGAGACGCAGAGAGCGAGAGTGAGTCTGTCTAAACATCCCAGGAAGATGAAGAAAAGCAGGAGTGCACAGGGGGTTACACCAGGCGACGTAAGCATTGCTCATCCTAACCACCCATCTGCGCAACCTTGGACCAATCCATGCATTCATTAAACAGCTACTTGTGATTTCTTTTTATGTGAAATTTTGCACCACATGTTTACAGACTCATTCTGCAGTTTGCACAGTTAATATAAATTGTGTAATGTTTCCTCCCGAACAAACAAAAAAATACATTGAGCTCTATTGGGAATATACTAAGGCAGCAAGGTGCAGTATGTTTGTGCGGTGGTCGGTGACTCATAAAGAGATGACTGTATTGTACACAACAGACCACTATCCAGCAGGACATGCTGCAGAGAGCGTGATTGGTGTGTGTGTGTGAGTGTGTGTATGTGTGTGTGTGTGTGTGTTTGAACAGAGGCTTGGGGGTGAAGGACAGTGTGTTGTGTGAGTCTGTGCATTAGAGAGAGAAAGAGAGTGTTAGGAAGACAATAGAGACAGGGAGTTTAAGAGTGATGCAGCGTTGACATGGAGGCAGAGGGGGAAGAGGAGGAAAGTTGTTAAAAGACAGCTCACACCAGGAGACATTTAGGGCATGGACTGAGTGGAAACATGAGGAGGAAGGACAGAAATCCGACAGAGAGGCCCATCTGTTTATCCTCCACAGGCCGGTGTTTATGACTGGGCAGGCAGGCCAGATCATTTACGTTGACATTGTCCAACAGGAGCTCCGAGGCCAAGCAGCATCCTGGATAAGGACAGTTTTCCTGCTGTGACTGGCCTCCATCTACCTCCGACCCCCCTAGAATTCAGGACTGGCTAGTTACTGAATATTTATGATAATAAAAATATAGGAAAACACTATTAGAGAAAATACACAATTTAAACCAGTATAATGGCCGTTAATGTTAGGAATTATAAATGGTAATATTTACTGTTATAAAAAAATGTAATGTCTGCCACACTGCTTTAGACTCCCATTTTTAATGCAAGGCAACGTTTAAGACCCAGTATAAGACCCCATGAACTGAATCATATAAATACTTAATGTATCTGTAAGTTATTAATAACTTACTCGGAATGCTGCTGTTTCATTTTTTGACCTCCTGAACCTCTGAAATTTTCAAGTTGCATTTTCAAGCATATACCCGAACCTGGCCGACTTGTAGGTTGTGGTTCGATGCCAGCTTAATATTTTTTTTTGCACATTTTTGTAAGCTCAAGGACTTCTCATTGTTGCAGTAATTCACAAAAAAAGACTGGCTGCCCTTTTTTACACCGTCATTAAGTAAGAAATGTATAGAGGCAATCACCATGAATTCCTGTTGGCAACATTGCCCTGTTATGTTGACCAAAAAGTTGTCCAGTGAATCGTCAGTGGTGTTTTAACTGACAAAGACATTTCAGCAGCCGGCAATATTAAATGTTTTAAATGACCACCGCAACCACGCGAGGTCCTTGAGCACACAGTCATTAATGGACACAAAAGATATTAGGCTGATGGGTACATTAGTATTCAAGATCAGCTGTGGAACGGTGTGTGAACTCATGATAAGATGATAAAAATAACAGCAATACTGAAATTAATGCTAAAGCCACATTGCCAATGGCAGCATTTCAAAGTACTCACTTAAAAATATATGTATAAAAGTTACTTATCACTGTAACAAATTACTTTTTCATTAAAGTAATCTGTAAAGTCCTTTAGTTACTTTTTAGTTCGGTAACTGTTACACGTTACAATTTTTCAGCAGCTAGCACTACAACAACCGTTGACAACATTGTAATATATTTTATAAAAAATACAACAGGCTTTGTTGGGGATAGAACAATTAAATACTGGACATATTTCTGTCATTGCCCTTGGTGTTCATCAACATCCATTTAGTGTGCGACATTAACATAACATAACAGCCAAATAACTTTAGTAACTTTAATAACTTTAATAGTTTTTTTTTTTAAAGCAGACAGTCAAAAAAACGTAGCAAAATTATATAAAAACACAATGGTAACGTGACATAGTTCAAGATGCAAATATCTATGAATTAGCAGTTAAATTATATGTATGTATTTTAGCGTGGTTATACAGTAGAAGCTCATTTTCAAGCCAAAGTCATTTTTTTCTTAATTTCACAGAAAAGTTAAATGTGAGTCTGTAAGGATAGCTGCCATTCTACACCTCAACAACCTGGAGTGTCTTTCTGCCGCCTTCCATTGTGATACTTCATTAATAATTAAAGTAGTCTCTCTTTTTATCTCTTTGGCTCCTAGATTAAAAATTACAGGCACCTCATCAGGTCATGCTGTTAGAACGTCACTCCTAAAGCTGTCTCATTAATTCCACCTTCTTCAAAAAGGCTTTTTGGAAGCATCCCAGAGAACACTGGAGTTGTTTGGACTCTTCAGCCAAGAAAGGCCTTTCATCTGCATCGAGAAAACACCCACTCCACCTCTGTTTGACACTGGAGATACACTCCCTCTGTTTCAGACTCACTGTTTTACCTTTCATCTCAGTTCCCGTCCTTTTAGGACCATGTTCAGGAACATATGATAAATCCAGGTTTCAAAAATTCTCAACATCCTTATCCTACTCCCGGCTTCTATAAACTCGAAGTGAATTAGCAGTATTTCCTCTTCCAAGCGCCATTTTGACAACAGATGTGGGATCAATATATAACTGAAATTGCATGTCCAAATGTGAGAAGTGCAGTCAATACACAATTGATACATGATTTGGCAGTAAACCAGCAATGGCACTCTGACATATTGACAAGAAACTGATTATAATGTTTGTTTGACAAGAGTAATTGTGTAAGTGGAAATGGCCCCATATCAGAGTCGTAGGAATAGAGTCATGTTTAACTAGATTTAATTTTCACTCTTTTTCCCCGTAACAGGAAGAATCTATCTTAAAAAGACAGGCACAATAAATCAGACAAATTGCATTTCCTAGAAGGAGCAGGGGAGTCAGCAGAGCTTTATTTATGAACAATCAGAAAGAAAGGCAGACACACGCCTATCTGTGGTTTGTGTCACTGTCTCAAGCATTCAATCTGTCTTCCCTTTTCTTATTCAAAAACTTTCCCTTTTTAGCAGTTCCCTGTCTCATTCATGTTTATTTTTTGCTTCCCAATTGGCGTGTCCCTGCCATTACTGTCCGTCACTTTCACTAGAAAAAGAAGATGGGATGACTTCCTCTTTCAATTTGTTGGCTCTCATCATTGACATCACTCTATCTCACTTTCTTCTCTCATTAATTAGAATTTTAGCGTTTTTCCTTTTGACCTTCATCTCTCACAGGACTCAGTCATTTCAAAATCTCAGAGAGGATCACTTTGTCCTCTTTGAAGAGCCAATTTGGACTTGGAACATACTTTTCTTGATGCAGTGGACATTTTAATGGGAGCAGAATCAGTGCTGTCAGCCCCTTGGGAGATGTAATTTACGGTTACAGTTTTGGACCCATCACCTCAATAAGATAGATGTGCATGGGCTTTCTCAGCGGTCCTTTTGACTTGTTATCAGGCTTAGGTAAATGCTACTGCTCATTTTTATTTTTAGTATCTGTTTGATTACCAGAGCTGAAACAATTTGTCACTTAATTAATGAATAAATAACTATTGATTGTGGTTTAAAATTCAGGTTCAGCTTCTCAATTGTAAGCCTTTGTTGTTTTTTCAGTCTTTTATGATAGTAATTTGAATACCTTAAGGTTTTGGACTGCTAATCGGACAAAACAAGACATTTGAAGACATCACCTTGGGTTAAGGAAATAGTCATTTGAAAAGCTAATCAGAAAAAGTAACTTTGGTAGCTACTAGAGCTTGACCAACTAATCATTCAGGACAAATTTATCAGATTGCAGATATGTAAGTAGTGTATATAAGTAACAAGGATTTGCAGTACAGAGCATCAGTACGTATTTTGTCCACTAGAGAGCACTGATA
>NC_048418.1:8081707-8105270 GCF_013103735.1 Etheostoma cragini | reverse complement strand
CACACACACACAGTATACTTTTTCTTTTTCTTTAAACTCGTAAATAAGGATATTAGTAATTGCCTCAAAAATCCAGTCTCAGTCGGGCTATAGTATTTCCGTGCAACAATAACTGCATTTATGTTAATACTGTCAATCAAGGGAATAACTAGTGTGACCCTTTTCTTTCACACTCATCTTCATCGTCTCCTGCGCCACATACAAAATTGGACCAGTGTTTTCTTGTTTGCCAAAGTTGTGTTCAAGGAATTCCTCGATCCTATTATTCCACCGCCCCTCCCCCTTCCCCCGGCATCCTTGTGCCACCCCATCTCCCTTGTTTATTTAAAACCTGTCACCGAGTTTCATTTACACTTTCGCGCAGTGAACATAAAGTGGAGGGTGATGTATGCAGAATGAGCTCTGGCAGCCTGCCTCAGTTTCCTCAGTGCCACGGCTTGTTTACAACCCGTCATTACAGTGAAAGCACCCAGGACTCCTTACCGGAAACTTCACACTCAACCAGACACATTAAACACACAATTTATATTCAGCACTGCTTTATATGAATGTCATTTGGCAGCTCAGGTGTCAAGGGTCTGAAATAGGCTTTGATCAAACGGTTGATTTGTCTCTGTGTTGTTTAAAGCATGAAACATAAATGCATAAATGGACACTTTGTTAAATCAGGGATATGTGCAGGATAGGCAGATTATTTAGAATGTTCAAACATTTGTACTTTGAGTTGCTGCAGACAATTTTGGTTTATGACTGCTGAATTAGTCTTGTAAATCTCTCCTGCTTTACCTCCCAAGCCTTTATATTATAAAGTACTTAATTCTTGTTTTTCCTTTCATTAATTTCCTTTTCATTGCTTTACCTTTTGGATTTTGCTCTATCGTTTCTGTTTAATCTTGTTGTTTTTGTGCCACTCTCATTAGCACAAAAACATTTCACCCATATTTTCATCATGTTTATTCACCACAAAGCCACCCAGGGAATTATGAGGCAATTTCATGGAAATCTAACCCATGAAATTGTCATGTTTGTCATTTTTTATCATATTCAGGAGCATAAGGATCCTCCTGTGGGCCAATTTTCCGCAGGCAACACACTCGGGGTAGAGGTGTGCAAAGTCCACAGGCGGTTTTCTGGCAACCTACAGCTGCCTCCGTTGTCATGGCGACAAGCGGAAAAGGAGAGGGACAGAGGCAGGCCGCTAACACCTGAAGAAGATCCAGTGACCCGGACCAGACCCACAAGTCTGCCCATCTCCTCCCTGCCCCGCATCGACATCACAGAGGCTGACCCTGACAGGTAAGGATCATCACTGGGATTCCATGTTTACAACACAGGTTTTATATAGAAGAAATGCCAACATGTTATACAGTTTATTTCTCATATTATGTGTTGTGTGTGGAGAATTATAATACCACATTCTCCGCTTTTTGTTCTTAATTTTTGAGAACTAGTTTTTAGTTTGTATTTTGTTGTTTGTTGTTAACAGTGGGAGGCTGGTGTGTTTCCCATCTGCTTTTGACATTAGATTTGCAAATTAAATAAAAATTGGCCGTGGCATTTGTATTTTTATTTTAGTACACCACAGGGTTTTCAACACCTTGTTTTCTTTTCACTTTTAGATGTTTCTTAGAGTGATAACTGTAATCCTATACCCTGGAGAAAAACTTCTAAAGCATCAGATAGTACACAGTAATTTGGCAGTAATTGAATTAAATACACTTGTTGGTGTGTCTACCTCAGAGGAAGAATACAGTGGGCTGCTGTTATATGTATAAAAAAAGAGTTTTTATTATGGCCACTACTTTAATTATTGAATGGCAATTTGCCATATACTCCCTTTTCTTTGAACCTTTAATGACTCACCCCGCTAAACTACAGATGATTATGGGCTCTCTTCAGAGATGTATTGTTAGTTGCTTTTATCTCTATAGCCGTCATACTCTGCTCTACTGATTCTTAAAAGCATGGGTTGCATTTATCTGGATTAAAGGTCAGGAGCTGGAAAGGTTTTGCTGTGTTATTGCACATCACTGTGGACTTTCCACGACTTTTAGTGTTATTTTCCAGCTGTTATTGATTAACCAATCAGCTTGTTGATGATGTTATTTTGGATTGAGATATGCATTATAAATATTGCGGGGGGGGGGGGCGTGCAAAAGAAATCTACAAATCCCAATATTTATAAACTAAAGAGTCACATTCTTCTGAGTATTTCAGTGAATACAGTGCAGTATCGGGATTAATTTGATTATTTTGAGAAAGGATATCTTTTCTTCAATACGTTTTTTTGGCAGCTTATTACAAAACAACAACTCCGTATTCCTTATCAAACCAGTGAGAAAAGCCTCTAATAGCTTTCCAAACATTGTGATTTTAACTGTTTCTTTAAGGCCGTACTGTAGCTTTTAAACACCAGGGAAGTGCCGGCACTCTTCTTGCATCAGACTTTGTTGTAAAGCAGCTACACTAATGGAAGCCAGGGGAGAGAACAGGGAGCTCAGGTCGGACCAGACAGACTGCGATGCTGTGGCTGTTAATCCTGGCCAGAAACTGTCACCACACAGCTCACCGAGATGCTTTCGCAAGCAGGTGGTAAACAAGCATCTCCGTCGATACAGGCGCTTCACTGTAGCAAATACCTGGTAAGAATTTGCTTGGTGTGTATGTGTGAATGGTAGAGACAGAGATGTGTCAACTCTGTTTATTTATTTTGTTCTTAAAGAGCTGTAGCAGATGCATGGTTATTTATGTATTACAGTAACTCACATAGACGCTTTTTTAGCAGTAGTTTATTTCAAGTTGCCAAAAGAAGAGCCTTGCTCCAGGGTGAGTTAGAGTTCAGGAGAATAGATGCTGTAGGCCTACAGAGTACACAGAAGCAGTAGCGGTAGTTGTAGAATTACAATAGTATGGCAGGTTTGACAAATCTCATCCAGAAGCCTGTGTTGCCACAATTCTACTCTTTTTTATGTGTTGAAATGTGTGAAAGATTATGACATTTTTTCATCTTATTACACGGCTTGGCTGAAAACTTGATTCTGATCGGCCAATTACAGCATTCTGTGGTCTGCTATTTCTGTATAACTGACCATTGCTATGGATGTAGTTTTGATAGACTCTGGCAAACCATTATATGAGGATTTTATATGAATAAAATCCTTTTTACATTGTTATTTCTGCTCATATGGAGGTCATACAGCATAGAACACACAGCATTATTTATCTCCGTGTTTGGCTCACACTGGAGCGACCTGGCTTCCACTGGAGAGCTGTGCTCATCAGCGATAAAGTTGACCAATCCGACCGGAACGCTGGGGTCATCAGTGGGTTACCTCAGTATGAGTAGCCATATAATATGCCATATAATAAGCCGTGTAATAAGTGGAATGATGTAGAGCAAGCCAGTCATTATCGCAAATTGAACCCCTTCAGGCTGATTAAAGACCCCGTCCTGCATCAGCCTAACAAGGTTCTAATTTGCAACAATGATCTGCTTGCTCTACATCATCCCTTATATTAAATGTATCTGTTGTCAAAACATTAAAACGTACAAGCCGAGCATAGTGCCAAGTGTTTTTTCATTTGCTGGGTGCTGTGCTGAAGAGATGTCTTCCTTGACCTTTGAATAAACGTTCATCATCAGTGTTGATCATTACTTAGTTTGTTCTCTGGATACAGTGTGTGCAGTTTTGTTTTTTGAAAATGTATATTTATATAGCAGTGGTCTAAGTTAAGAAAGCCAACCTTTTAATTGTTTTTTGCGTTTCCAGTCAGATGCTAATGCGAGGCTCTGGTTCTTCTCAGTCTTCCAAATATCACTGTCAGGGAGGGTTACTTTCAGCCTATTGAGTCTCTACTGCTAAATAAACTTTACCTTTCTGGACGTACAATATTAAAACACTGAAATAGTGTTGAATTAACACTGATGTTTTCTATACTCTGCTACACTGTTTTCTGCCAGAGCAAGAACATTATGTTGATTTAGGTTACATTTGGTCATTTTGTAAGGATAGCATTCTGACAAAGTCAAATCCTGTCTATCCTAATGTAAGATATTGTGACTGAAATCTCAAACGCTCAGTCAGGTTGTTCTACTCTTAAACGGGACAATAAGTGCATCACATGCTTCACATGTTTTTGCCAATCATGTTGGACTGTAATATCACTCAGCAACATCTTGGGAACCTTGTCCCACACACCTCTACTCTACTAACAGTCTCTCCTCTGACCATCTCAGTCCTGCTCTCCTCTCCCTGTGTTCCTTGTAATGCTGTTTTAATTCCTAATAGAGGAAAATAAACCTTAGTGAACTGGCTTAATCATTTTCAAAGTACATCAAGTAAATAAAGAGACTTGCAAAGGTGAAAAGGTCAGTGTGTTGCCTGAAATGGTCTAATTGTGGTGATTGGGATTTTAAGATGTGATTTGACCTATTAGCCATAACCAAGGTAGAAAGGGGCTATCTGTTGTTTTGTTCAAACAGATATTTTTTTCCCCTGGTAAATGTCTTTATTACACCATATGGGCATTAGTGACAGTTTCTAAGTTGAAGAATAAATACAAAATCAGAATTTTCTATTTTAATATCTCCCTTTTTATATAAACTCTCTAGCATATGCTTTTATAGGGCATCAAACAGTAGATAGATAAGGGAAGGATGGGTGGGATGATGATCGCACTGACTAATCTGCAGTGGTATATTATAGAGGGGAAAAGGACAGGCGGTCAGATAAACAGAGCAACTGAGAGTTCCAGCCCAGATCTGCCTGTTAGCGTCTGCCAAGCCTACGTTATTCCAGCACGTGGCCTGTGACTGCACAGAAAGAGGGTCTGTTTGTCGGTGTGTATATGTGTGTGTGTGTGTGTGTGTGTGTGCGTTTGAGTGAGCAGCCACAGTATTGGTTTTTTTTTGTTGCCTGATGAAAAGGGAGTAGGTGGAAGGGAGAGAAGAATGCTGCGGAGGTCCCCTAGGTGCAGAGTTGGGCACTTTGACTTCAGCGAGGAAGTGGTCAGTAGAGTACACCTCTCGGCTCCCAGGTGATTCTTTAATCTTTCAAAATATTTCTGTCTTGTTCTCTTTTGAACATATGTTTTTGAGCAAAACTGTTAATCTAGACGGTCTACTTGAGTATTTGGAGCCTTTTATGTCTTTATTATCTCTCTACATGTGTCTACTGTGGATTTTGTAGAATGAATGCATCATTGGTAGATTGATTGGAATTCAGACATTGCCAAAAGAAATTGTACAGTGAGTTTTACTTTGATTTATTGTATCAGACTAATGATGTGATCTTAACAGAATCTTAGATCAGGATCTCCAGAGTTGTTTTGTTGTTGACGGGTTTCCTGCTTGTGTCGGATTAAGAGACTAGATTGCTGCCAGTAAAGGCATGCTGTTAACGTTGTGTGAAGTTGGGATTTGGATGACGCAAAGTGCAACACAGATGACGTTTATTGCTCTGCTTGTGCGTAATAAGAGTGTGCAGATTTTACATTAATCTGAGCTTTACTGGCAGAGGTGTGGGACTAAGAGCATCTCAGTAGGAAATGTGCCAGGTTAATCCCACATGTCGCGGGAATATCAGGGGCAGGGGGTGGGGGGGTGCAATGTGGGCCAAATGACAAAGTGACCTGGACAGTCAGTCCTTTACAAGATAGATTTAATAGGGGCTGGTTGAGCTCCTATTATATTGACATCTCCAAGCTAAATTCAGGACTTGAGCAAGAGGGATTTATGATTTGTGGCATCTGTTGTTCCTGCGAGGCATTGATGCTTTGACCTTTCACTCCAAACTCCGGTCTGTCTGACCTGATCATCAGGTTACACAATAGCTTGTCCTCTACTGCAGTACCCACTCAATGGGGTCAAAGAACGATTTATATCCATCTGTGCTGGTTTCACTGTGGCATGAGCAAACTTGCTGGGTATTTTTTTGACACAAACCAAATGGCAATCAGCAGCTTGTTAAGTAGCTTGTGCTCTGAATACATATTCTTTTCTCGATAAATTCATTGTTTGGATTTCTTCCACTTTTTTGTTCTGTTTTCTATAATTAGATATTTTTCGATTGGACTGCATATATGTATTTTTCCAGGTTAGGGACCAGCATTAAAAATTAGCCTAGGCTTTAGACTTTTTGATTATCAGTTGCATTAGACTGACCATGTTTTTCTTTTTATTCTTATTAGATTTATTTGTCAAGGACTATGTACAAAAACATTAATCTCGAGCAATGAGAGGAGATGCTTGTTGCCAGATTAAACTACTATTAGCAATCCCTGAGCAGACCCTGACACAGGCATATAAAAACTTACAATAATTCCACTAGATATGGTTGAGTGTGTAAAACTAAACAAAAAAAACATAATGCTCAACATTACACGATAATAATCTCTCTCTTTGCTCGTTTGTCGCTCCTGAGTGGGAATGAATGAGTGGAGGTTTCATGGACAGTTTTCCAGTTAGACACTGCACAGAGCAACAGTTTACAATAAAACAACCCCTTCTCTCACTGACCAGCAAAGCATACTAATTTAATGAGCACATAGTTTGGTTTTTAGGCCATAGATGGATTGGTGAGTAATCATTTTAGAGTTTATGCAACCTTCTCATTCCTGGATGGGATTTGTGAACATATTGCGCAAGCTAGTACTTATTGGCGGCTTATTGAAAGTACTATGTACATATGAGGATGGCGATTTGATAGTCAATGTAAAGAATTAGATTGATCAGATATAGACTCCATTAAGGTAATGATTTAAACAAAAAACTAGTCTAGGGGAAAAAACAAGAACCATTCACTGATTTCATTAAATACAATACAGTACATGCTCTCGAAATACAAAAGGAACATGTTTCTTTCAGCTCCTCTCAAATTTAACTGATTACTGTTGTTTATCTCTTAGCTTTGAAGGGGAAAATGGTCCATCGTTGTGCTGTAGTCCTTCAGACCTGCAGGCATCTCCGGGTTCTGGTCTGGTCCTACATCCCAACCTGGCAAGCCATGGCCAGCGGCGGGAGTCCTTCCTGTACCGCTCTGACAGCGACTACGAACTATCGCCAAAGTCCTTGTCTCGAAACTCTTCCATTGTTGGAGAACTGTGAGTTTTATTGACAGATACTGTTAATGTATCAAATCCACTACAGTATGTTCAACTGTGTACGTGTCTTCAATAGTTTTTAAATCCCATCCCATTTCAGGCATGGAGAGGACATGATTGTGACTCCCTTTGCTCAGGTAAGAACTCATTATAAATAGATCTACTCCAAAGAACATCTAAGGCAGCTTAAGGATGTTTTGCCAGGTAAAATTGTCAATCATTGCTCATGCCCACACATTTCATAGCATGCTCCCCTCATCTTTCTCCATGCACAAGCTGCTGATGTTCAAATTTTTTGGCTAAGTCCTGGATTTTTGCAAAACCTATCTACGGCACCTTTAAGGACCTCATGGATCCAGAAAGAAACTCACTTACTCAGGCATGATTCAACTCTCTGCCCTCTTGTGGCCTTTAGTAGGCATGGCAAGGCTTGTGATGAGGTGATTATTGAAACTTGGAAGATGCTGCGGCACATAAGGTGCACTCTTTTGGATTGCAGCCTAATGAATGCAGCAGCTGTAAATTTCCTACCTATATTAAAACATATATCAGAGAAACTCTTTGTTTCATGAACCTGCTGAATCCAAACGAATGCAGTAAATGTAATTCCTCAATGTTAAAAATTTCATTGTGCTGATTTGGTTGGGATTTGGATTGACGGGCACTATTCAACATTGAGAGGAAGCTGCAAAGACAATTTGAAATCACTCAACAATTAGTCATCTCAGTCTGTAGTCTACATTTCCAGATATTTCTTTATGTTTTCATGCTGATATTTCTCATACTTCAACTCAGCCACGTGTGGGTTCTTCTTCTTATCCTACTTTTCTTGCTTTGATTTTCAAGGTTCTTGCAAGCCTTCGGACTGTCAGGAACAATTTCACCACCTTGACAAATGTACAATGTGCATCCAATAAGTAAGTCATCTCATGATAGTATTATAGTATCTGCTTGTGTTTTGTGGGTGTCACTACTAGCTGTATAATGTCTTAATATGCAATGAAGGTGTGCATACTGGGTGCTTTTTTGTCATTTGTAAGTTGATTTAAATCCTTGGCAAAAATCCACAACATTTTGTTTAGCGTGTTGATTTTAGCTTTAAGGAACATGTTTAGAGGCTACAATTCAAGATGCCAACATGCCTCACTTGGGGGCGCCAATGCATCAAAAACGTTTCTAATGCTGTTATCTCATGAATGGATCGCACACATTAAACAAAGTATAGATGCAGACATCCAGAAAGAGATGTCCTTTTAATGTGAAAGTTGGTTTGCAGCAGCAGCACACAGTGACTTTTTAATTAATTTTTGGTGGAAAAGGTGGCCTACCTCATCTCAATTGAGTGCATAAAAGCTTACGCCAATCACTGAACCAGGTCAGTGTCTGCTGCAGTTGCATCAGTATTGCCAGAGGTAGACAGAGTCAATACAACCTTCAGAGAGAAGGGTCACTGTGAGACAAAACTAAATTAAACGTGACAATGTCACATGGTAGAAAATCTGACCTGAAATGAGGGAGCATTTGTTTTTTGTTGTTGTTGTGGCAACTCCAGCTTAAATCAAGTTACAAAAAAAAGAAAGAAAAAAGAACAACTATAAATTATACATCTGAATTTAAAAGTTACTGGCTTGTTTTTCACTGGTTGCAGAAGGTCTCCTGCTGCGAATCAGCCTTCTCTCACCAAAGTCTGTCTGTCAGGTAAGTCCCATCAGACTAGCATTAGCAATGCAATTTTTGTTGTGGTAGTTATATGAATTTTAAAGAAGTCAAAAGTTAAGGTTGGCTGTGACAGGATGTGAAACATACAAAATGATAGAGGAATTAAATTTGACTTGCATGTGGCTAGAATCTGCACAGTTATAGACAACTTTTATAACAAAAGAATAGCAGTGGCATACAGGACAGCAAGTCACTACAGTCTCATTTCTGTACAGGCAATTAAATAGACTTACATTTCATATTCCGTCTTCACCACACAGATGCTTTAAAAGTACACATAGCACATAGAACTTGGGGGGAGCTGTCATTGCTTTTATTTATATAGCACATTTAAAAACAACAGGAGTAGACCCAAAGGGTTTTCCAATAGGGGAAGATGCGATATGATCTGTCTCAATACAGACAGCAAACATGATTAAAGAAATAAAAGGTGCAATATAGGTACAAATGCATAATATAATATAAGACAATAATTGAGAGAAGGTGAGACTAAAATTAGAAACCTAAACCAACTAACATGATAAAATCAAAGTGTAAAAAAAACATTGTTTACACATGCAAATGAAAGAACTGTAATCTTTTGAGTTATCGATACAGGAAACTGTGACTTGATAACAATACAAAAATTCCGAAGAACTGACGTTGTTACCAGACAAAAGAAGGAAAGAAAAGAAGGTGAGAAGCATGTATATTTAGTGGTTGAGATTAGAATCAGGTTTGAAGTGAAAGAAGAAAAGGACAGGTGAAAGAAAGGGATCTGGGGATATTGGTTCCTGCTGCACTGGTTCTTCAAGCTGATTGACGTCAGCACGGACTGCACACGGGTGCTTTCCACTTCCTATCAGCACAGATGGGCAGCTGGGATCATCCCGCAGCAGGAAAAAATACAAGACAACTACAAGTCTCTTATTGTCCTTCCTTCTCCACACTTCTCACAAAACCTTGACCTTCTCAGAGTAATCTCTCACGAGTAAAATCACCCTGTTTGTTGGCTTCCATTATGATGCATGAGGAAGATGGAATGAGAAAAACAAGTATGATTAACTCTTGTTTTAATTAGTTGGAAGCCTCTAATACACAGTACACCTGTGTACACTTGCTCTTGTCTTGCTGTAGAATATCACCTTCATACCCTTTCCTGAGCATACAAAGAACATACTATACACCTGCCACAACAGTAAATAATTGTAATCGTTTAGCAGAAGACTACAACAATTAACAATATCACATGGAAAGATGGCCTCATATCCTCCCTTGTGCTGCTTTCTTTGTCGTTTTTGTGAACTCTTTGACAGGAAAAGGAGAACAGATTTTTCCTGTTTTGCGTCTGTCTTTAGTGAGGCAATATCCCCAGTTGTAAAAAAGATAGCGTATATACGTCTTTCTGGGCATGAGCTCAGCAAAGATGGCTGATGAGGAGCTCTATGAACTTTAAATACCTTAAATGTGTCCTGAGATGGACACAGTGAAATAGAGGGAAACACATTAGAAATTAAGAGAAGTGTGAATTCCTTTAAGAAAATGGTGAGCTCAGACACAGAGAGAGAGTGGGCTCTAGGAAGATTGTTGAAGGGAGTGAGGTAGGAAAGGAAGAAAACACAGCAAAGGTCAGAAAGAGACAACAGTTTCATAGGCATTTAATCAGATATGATATAAGAGAAGCAGAAAAAAAAGGTCAGATTGGATGAAATGAACAAAAAGAGCCAGAATTTGGCCTTGGTCACTGGGTGAGAGTGCACAGAGCAGAAGTGTGTGGGGGTATATTAAAAAATCAGCTGCAAATGCGTCACTGCAGGCTGTCTACAAAGTTAACCATCTTACTCCAGTATTGTGAGGGGATTGTAGTTTTCCTCATGTGAGTTTGCAGTTCACGCTTCACAAATGATCTTGGCCCCATCACATGCAGTCCCGTGAGCCCTGCACTCAACAAAGGGCTCCTTCTTTCATGACTGATTCATATTGGAGGCTTTGCTCTATATATTACGCCTGATAAATAGCACATTTGAGGAAAACGCTTCATCTTGACGTCTTTCACCGCCAATGACTGGTGATTAATCTGTGATGGTTATTAGTAGCATTAGATGAATATTGTCACATACTGTATAGTGGGGACTGAGAAATGATTGTTTAGGCCTACACAATGCCTTTAAGAAATCAATGTTTAAGGTTCCACTGTTCAAAGTTGGACTTGGTGGCCCAAGTATGACGCTTCAGTTAACCTTAGATTTGGCCCACCATATGTTGAAAAAAAAGTGCAAGTAGACGTTCCACAATGCTTGATTGCATTTCTGATTGAAGCCTAATATTGCACTTACGTACGTCTAATTGATTTCCATCTATCTCCTCACAACTACAAGACTTACACTAATGATAGTAAAACTAAATAATGGAGTTTTGTGTAATTGCAGCTATGAATGTCACACAGTTTCACCATATACAGTTGACCTTTTTCCTATACCGTACCTCTTTTACTGAAGACAGCAAAGGAAGACATTTATTCAATGGAATAGTTCAACATTTGGGAACATTTTTTCTTCTTAGGACTTAAATGGAAAGATCAATACAACACTCATATTTGTCAGTTATCTGTAAGGTTACAGCAAGCAGCCAGTTAGCCTAGCTTAGCTTAGCATAAAGACTGGAAAACAGAGAAACAACTAGCTTGGCTAGCTTAGCAGCAAGTTACTAAGTAGTTACAAGTTACCAATTAGTTTAATAAGAACAAAAACCAAAGTGTAAAAACAAAAAGTTGGGATTTGAAGTTGTCCAGCAACCCCCCCCCACCCCTTAAAACAACAAATTGAGGCATCTACATTTTGTCAAAAATCCAGATTAACAAGTGAGATTCTTTTAAGGTGCAGGTATTTTTAACAGACATTTGTGGGAGTGGTATCATTCTTCTGATTTAACATCAAGAATTGGTAAGTGTACAGAAAGTAATTTTGAACTATTCCTTTAAATAATTTCTAGATCTATTGTAGGATTTATTGTTGGAACTTGTACTGTAGATACCCATCGAGCTCATAGGATGTACTAGATATGTTCTTTGGAGAATTATTTTCTATACAATAATTCCTACAAACTTAGAAACTAAACAGACACGTGACTATGTGGATAAACTGCCTTGGACATTGTGCCACACACAATAAGCATTACTCATTTATCTTTTGTCTCTTTTTGTCAACATGTCCTGAAAGAGAAGTAAAGAAAAAGACTAATCTGAAATGGGTTATTTTGACAGAATGAAGAGGAAGAATAGCACATGTTAATCACCAGTAATTTGCCCTTTGATACCAAATAGGGAGTCATAACTTCCGGGCAAGATTGTTCATGTATAATTGTGCATGTTGAAGTCGGTGTGTGCATGCATACACATGCATCATGAAATATACTGCAGAAACCTTATGTAAGGACAAAACAAAGCAGGAAACTGTCCAAAATTTGAAATTACATGTTTCAGTATGCAATTTGGTAACACTGTATTATCATTTGGATCAAAGTTATGATAATGAGATGAAATCTTGATTTATTGAGTTATTTAAGCCAATGTTGTTTGTGCATGAGAGAGGATTTTAAATATCATTACTGATGATGAAGTGTACTCTGTCACATTAACAATAATGATAAACAAACAGGTGGGTGGGCACACAGACAGACAGCTGACCACAAACTGACAGCCAGAACACATTTGACCAGTCATTTGTCAGTCCGTCTGCAGTGGTTACTCTACTCTGCAGCTGTAATCCATGTCAGGTTTTCCAGGCTCACAGCCAGAGGACAGGAACCAAAGGCCTGGAAGCATGCAGCTTGGTTAAGTATTTGAATTATGTCATTGACGTCAGCACAGTCATAAACCTCGCTGCGGCACATCCCTCAAGCTGGCCCATGCCAGCACAGCTCCGTGGTGCATTGTGAAAGAGCTGTCAAACAGGCCTGTGATGAGCTCTGTGTTTTTTGGTATAATTGTTGAAGTCTTTTGTTTTGACAGGTGTAGACATTATTCCACAATTGTAAACTATAAAGTGGCATGATCAGGAGTGAAGCCTGTTTGTGTGAGAAGACAAAGGGTGGTTTCGGGGCTGGACTTACTGTAAATGTCCACCACACTATTGGTTCCCCAGAGATTACTTCTTTCAAACATCAAATGCCTCTCCTACCGGTATATTTCAGTATACAGTATCAAATGTGGCATTCATTTGTCACTTATTTTTGTGAGGTAAAAAAACACTTTGCATACAACTTTTTTTATTGTTCTGACAGGTACAAAAGTAATCAGAATATATAGAAACAAATGCACACATACATGATATAATAAAAATAAATATCTCAATCTAATACATAAAACATACATTTTTATTATACATAACTGTATTTGGAAGAACATGTAGAAAAGAGGACGCATTCATTTTATGAATTTGAAGCAATGGCACGATGCAAATAACATGATCCTAGAGCAAAGTTTGTGTTACTCACAAACTGTGAAATTTGCTGGAAGAAAGTCACTGAGCAAATTTAAAATAGTTACATTTTTAGTGTATTTTCTCATCAGGTGTGTACTGAGTTGAGTGTTCACTTGTATGCATTTGATAACTCCTTTGTTTTACTATCTGATTGGACATGAATGAATGAATGAACATTTGGTAGAATTGAGGCGCTTCCCCATGTTTTCTTTCTCGTTCTTTTTGTCTTTCATTATGTTGTTGACGTACTTGGGCAATAATACAAAGGTGATTCAGTATATGCACATATCAGTGTCTAAATGTGTTTTCTCCTTCACAATTTTGGCAAGATTAAGATAAGGAATGTGTTTGCGTACTTGCAGATAACTCAGAGCTGTTTAACTTTAAATGATGGTGATGACTCAAGGGTTTTTCTTTTGTTGACCCTCTGTTTTTTACCGGCCCTATTATTTCCTGTCAAATTAGTATGAATAAACAAGACGTAAGCCATATTAGTCACTGTCAACTAATGTCAACATCACCATGAAAAAAATACTTCATGAAAACCTCAACTTTAATGTAAACTTGTAAAGCTGCTTACTCAGTTACCTTCCATTAGTGGCAACAGCAATAATTCCTATGTGCATTTATTCAAGTACTGAAACACTTTTTGAGTGTTCTTTTGTTACTGTGGAGTTCTAATCTACTTCATTTCAAAGGAAAATATAGTAAAAAATGTCCCCAAATATGAATTTGACAGCTATAGTTACTAGCTACTTTGAATGTTAAGATTTGACATACAAAACATGAAATAAAATGCATTGTTATAGATATTATTATAGATTGAACTACACAGCAGCCCATAAAGTAGGGGGAATCTTCTCTTTCAGCTGCAACATTAAAATGCTCACTACACGTTATTGCATTAATACAAAACATAATATAAAATACACTACTGGTCAAGAGTTTTAGAACACTCCAAATGTTCCAGTTTTTTTATTGAAATTCATGCAGTTCAAGTCCAATGAATAACTTGACATGAAACGGAATGTACATTTTACAATTTTACAAAAAGGCCATTTTTAGGAAACAAGAAGTGGGTTAACAATGCAAAGCTGTTCTGCAGCAATGGAGGATCAAGCTTTGAAAGTTGCTGCTACCAATTCCCAAATGTTCCAACTTGTCTGGATCACTTACAACCCCCTCTGTTTATATAAAAGTATTGTTAGAACACACTGTGATATCATACCCTTTGTGAGCATTATTTGAACAGTATTGTACTGCAGAAAGTAGTGTGTTGCTATAAAAATGGTGGGAAAAGGCAATTAATGGAAGAGAGACAGCCTATCATAACACTTGTAACAAACTGTAACTTTTGTAACTTGTAAACAAAAATGTAGGTCTTTCCTACTGTGAAATTACGAAGAAAGTCAAGGTGTAAGTGAGTACAATATTCTTCATCATCAAAAGGAACTTAGAAACTGGGGGAAACTCTGACAGGAAGAGGTCTTGCAGACCCAGAGCCACAATTGAATCAGAAGACAAGTTTCTGAGAGTCAACACCTTGCGTGATAGCGTCTCACAGGACAACAGCTTCAAGCAAAGCTTAATAGTGGTCCTAATAAGCAAGCCTCAGTTTCACCTATAAAGAGAAGACTTCAAGCTGCAGGTTTGATAGGTTGAGTTGCAGCAAGAAAGCCATTGCTAAGACATCAGAATAAGAAAAAGAAGCTGGCCTGGGCCAAGGAACACCGGAAATGGACTGCTGAAGACTGGGAGAAGGACTGATGAATAAAAGTTTGAAATCTTCATGAAGGATTTTTGTACGCCGTTGAGTAGGCGAAAGGATGGTTCCACAATGTGTGACATCAACTGTCAAACATGAAGGAGAAAGTGTGATGGTCTGGGGCTGTTTCGCTGGATCCAGGGTTGGTGATTTGTACAGAGTGAAAGGCACCCTGAACCAAAACGGCACAGTCCCCAGACCTAAACCCCATTGAGCTGGTTTGGGATGAACTGGACAGAAAAGTGAAAGCAAAGCAACACATTTTTTAAAGTGCCACACATTTATGGGAACTTCTGCAACAGAGTTGGGAAGAACTTTCTGAAGAATATTTGATTTCCATTGTAGAAAGAAAGAATGCCACGAGTGTGTTCAGCTGTTATATCTGCCCAAGGGGGCTACTTTGGTGAGTCAAAAGTTTAGAATACATTTTGGTTAGTAAATTGATTCCATGATTTCTTTTTTAACTTCAATTGTTTTTTGTTCTATTCTTTCATTTTAGAGTACAATAAGACATTGAACTGCATGAATTTCAGTAAAAACCTGGAAAAATTTGGGTATTCTAAAACATTGTATATAGACCACTACTATCTACCTTCTGGACAGTTTAATTTTGGACACAAATTTAAATGTAATAAAATACTTTTAAATGTTTGACTGCATACCTTTTTTAAGTGTAATGCATTACTTTTGGATTATTACTTTTACTTTAGTAAAGGATATCAATACTTCTTCCACCACTGGCTATTACTTATCAGTTGGTGGTATAATAGATGAGGCAGTTCAGTTCTGCACACCAGCGTCAAGCTTCAGCCAGACAGCAAGGGAAACCAGTTTTGGGGGGTAGGTTGAGAGCACAGAGAGGGGCAGTGTGAGGTGGATTTGAGCGGAAGGTGTCTCGGGAGGGAGTGGGGGAGTTAATGTTTGAGCACAACCCTGGTCGTTGGTGCAGTTGATGGCTCTCACAGAGGCCGGTTTGTGGCCCTATAGTGGAGAGAGTTGGAGGGAAAAGGGAGAGAGAGGGGAGGCAGACGGGGTCTGTCTGCACACTGAGGTCTGTTGTCCTCTCGGGAGCTTCCAGCATATGGCCAAAGCATTAGGTCTCACCAAAGAAAAAAAATAATACTTCCACTGAAAAAAACAGGCGGAAAAGTACCTGGCACTCTGTCTGGGAGCAGGTTTTCAGACTGGAACTTTGTCACGACACCTTTGACTGGTGACTTTGTCAAATCGTCTGTACGCCCATTTAGCTCTGGATTTACGATCAAGCTGAGGTGAAGATGCAGTCAGCAGTCCCCTTTACTCCTCCTGTGTGTGTGTGTGTGTGTGTGCATAACTTAGTTTTAATTACAACTTCAACTCAAACTTATTTTTATTAATTATAACATCTTTCATGTTAGAGAAGCATCCAGCTGTAATCATTTTTAGGAAACAACAACAGATGAATATATGAAGTTGTCCTTCGGTGATCCTGAAGAGGCATTAAGCCAGACAGCAAAACCAGTAAAACGTTCTGCAGTCAACATCTGAGGGTTTTTACTGCCATCTGACTGGACTGGGTGTATGAATCAGCCGCCAGCTTCAAGATGACCTGAATCTAGGACATACAGGCGTTGTGGACGAGCCAAGCCTTTAATGTGTCTCGACTTCCCTGTTAAAATGTCTAATGTGTCTATATGCCCTCATTGAAGGGAATGGGGGCAGGATGTGGCCGCACCTTCTTGGCAACATGTCCTGCCCATATGGCTCAAGATGGCCACGTTGGTGTATACCCAGTTTCAACAGCTCACCGCCTTGTGCATGAGATGCTTTGATGCTGTACTTTCTGCTCTGTGTCACTGACTTTTATATGGCTTGGATGCTAGTTGTTCCTGTGAATAGTTTGAACCGCAAAGTTTGGCGTCCAGCGGTATATTGTAGCCAAGGGTTCTTTGAATTCTCCAACCTGGAGCTGAAGTAAAGGAAAATTGGTCCAACCTGAGGAAAGAGGCTAGTGCAAGCAGCTGTGCTCCTGTAATCTGAGGAGCTAGTGGCATGATTTCTAAAAAAAACAGTCAAACTTAAAGCGGCCATAATGTTGTTCTGATACCGTTCAATAGCGGGAGGTTTCTTCAACTGCACATATATTGTCTGAGATTTCAGTTCTTTGTTAAACACCGGTAATTCAGAGTCTGTACGCCATCACTGTGCTTTAAAGTGCTTTGATCTACTATATTGACGTAAATTGTGGAGCAGCACGCTGGCTGTCCTGTTGTGCTAAGCATATGGGGTAAATTTCTTCCATGTGTGAGCCCTATGAAGTAAAGATCAGTCTTTTCCATTGAAAGAGGAAGGTGGGGAGATCCAGATGCGCTCAGCGTTCACGCCCTCTGGGCAGAAATTTGTTGAATCAACATTCTCCTTGGTATATCAGAGAATGATTCCTCTTAATGTGTTTCCTCATAATATGTTATCAACTCATTGCATTTCTCATAATCTCCTTTTTCCTTCTGAAGCTTTCGTGCCTACCACATGTGAGTCATAGCTGCTAATGACTATTTCATCAAATGACATCAATGATTGTCCTCAGCAGTCACTCCATTCAGTAAATCCGCTCCATGTTTTGTGTGAGTTCAGGGCCAAAGAGGAAGTGCTTTGGTTTCTTTGGCACACAGCAAGACCCCGGTCTGGCCTCCCCCCAATTCAGGGAGTCAAAGTTTGCCTCTCGTGTAGCTTATGCAAACACAGAGTTTGGTGTTTGATACAATTTTTTTTCTCCCTTAGAGAGGTACAGAGAGGAGAGCCGGTTGTGAAGCATGGTGGTATGGAGTGTGCTGCTGCAGTTCAGTAGCGTACACCCTTGAAGTGGTCTGCATGTTTCAGAAAGGAAGTCCTCATTTGAGAGGTTCTCTTTGCAGCAGTGACAAAGTGCATCCAAAAAGTTGATGTTGTTTTTTTCTGTCTTACTCCACCTTGTCCCCTTTCTCTTATCTCTGTAGCTTTAGTATATTAGAGGATTATAGGAGATTCATTTTTTTGGGTCAAAAACATAGTGAAGGGAGTATAAAAAAGCAAAACCAGATTGATATTTTTTCACCAAAAAAAAACTCTTCAAATACGGTTTTTGTACCTGTATGTACACATGTGTTTAAATGAGAGCAGGGAGGTCCCAGACAGCAGGAGGAGAGTGATACTGAGAGGGGGGATAAGCAAACGACAGAGCACCTAAGAGGGGGCGGGGGGAACCAGACAGGAGTGGGAGGGGGTTTGAAGAGCAACAGAGTGAAGGAAAGAAGGTACGGAGAAAAAGAGACTACAGAGAGAGAGTCTGCAAACATTAATTCTAGCCCTCAGTTTGTCTGTGAGTACAACTTCCCTGAACTTTCTGACGTGGTGGAGCGTAACAAGATGAAGGAGCTGTGTGTACACACCTCCCCCTCTTCCTCTGCATCTCCCAGATGTCCTGCAGGCCAGTCCTCCGTAAGATCAAGCCACACTGGGACCCTTGAACCTCCAGGCATGGTGTCAGGGGGTTCCACTATGGACATGGATCCTCTTGGGCCTGATTACGTGTCCATGTGTCTCTTGGCAGATGAGTCCTACCAGAAGCTGGCTATGGAGACCATGGAGGAGCTGGACTGGTGTCTTGACCAGTTGGAGACCATTCAGACCTACCGCTCTGTCAGTGACATGGCTTCCACCAAGGTAGGACAGTTTAGCCCACATATTATTATATGTGTGCAAAGAGTGCAATTTTTTGTTGCTAGCAAGTTTTTGCATCCACATATCCAAAGATGTGACTTTAAATAAGTCTGTCAATGGTGGACAGGATTTTCATTTGAGCTGCTTGTTATGCAAGATACATTTCTCTTCAAAACAAAACATTGCACTCTCATATTTTAGACATTTACCTGAAAGGAATCATGTTGCATGTATAAAGGGATCAGGTACTATATATAGCACCTCTTAAGTTACAAGGTATCAGACAATTTTATCAAATCAACCCTTTTAATCTCCAAATTGCAAGTTGTAAAGTTGTCATATTAACACAAATATGCTCTTAAAGACCGATATTTATGATCACTACTTACAGTGCAGCTCAAACTCTTATAAATATATGTTTAACTGTGCCATTACTTGCTCTATCTACTGAGACAGGGATCACCAGACCTCCCAGGCACACAGCACACCGCCCCTATGTAGTGACATGTCTGCCAAACCAAAATTAACCAGATTTAGTGCAAAGACAATAATTTCACAGATTCAATCTTAGATCTAATACCTGATCAATATTACAGAATCAATATTATCACAATATGTATTTTGCAATACACTGTAGACTGTAGACTGAACTTGTTTTGATGATGACCTGACTGACTTGTACACATCTATTACAATTGGTCTTTGTTGCAGTGTGGTTGTCAATTCATAGTGTATGAAAAATGTAAATTTCTTTTTGCCACATTGACGCACTTGTAAAGTAACAGCCATTATGTGGTTGTGTATGAGCTGGCATCATTTTATGGATGTTGTGTAAAAGTGACTTGACTTGACGTATTTGACTCTTTACTTCCTGTTGTCTTTTAATTGCATAGTTGCCTGTATTCCATGGAAGGTACTGTTCTGCTTTAGTTACGGTATTCAACCTACCTGAGACAGATGGCATGTTATACAACCAGGCTCAGCTTCAGATGTAGGCCTACACGCAGTATGAATTAAACTGCACACAGATGCATTTGTCATTCACTTTAATGTGTTGTGGATGTTGGCTCTGTTGTAATGTTGAGCTCAGTTGGACACTTTAATACTTTCTCAAGGAACGGCATCCTAAAAGGTCACACCTAACTGACAGACATCCGTTTGTTCAGACTATAGTTTAAGATTAACAGGGAAAATTAGAACTTGTTAGAGGAAGGTATGGTACTTGAGCATACGTATACTGTATTCTTACTTGAAGTCAGCCAACATTGAGTTTATCTGAAAAGAAAAATAACAAAATAAGTAAAGCGGTGCTTTAAGCTGAATGCTAACATCAGCACGCTAACATGCTCACAATGATGATGTTAACATGCTAATGCTCATGTTTAGCAGTTTGGGCTAAGGCGTGAGTTACACTTCTGCGTAAATTCGACATCGTGGCTACGCACAAGTCACTGGACTACACCAGACCCTATGACGTAGCCTGAGGTAAACCTCTCGAAAAATGTAACAATCATGGTGACGCACGGCATGTTTTGGCAGCGTTGCATTTCCCCCTACTGGTTTCCTGGTTCTCTTTCTCCATGAACAACATAAAATCAAGGGAAGGGTTAACTATTCCTGCTATAGATTTCCAACCGTGGTCAGAAAGCACAGGGGAGCGTTTCCCCCACTGTGACTCTAGAGTCCGAAGCTAATCACCGTCCCTCTCTCACTTCTTCCTCGCTTTAGTACAACTTTAGTACACACACACACACACACACACACACACACACACACATATATACACACACACACACACACATGCTGGTTTGACGCAAACACCAACGCAAGTAGAAATTTCAGGCCACTTATGTAAGCTACGGCCAAAGCTCTGTGTGGAGCCTTAGCCGAACCATAAATCAAACGTTTTGAATTAGTTTTGCAGATATTTTATTATTTACCAAGTTTTCGGCCAAATAAAAAATCTGACCTGATGATGATGCTATATGGACAGTCATCACATTCATCCTGATAGAGACCTGAATGTATTACCACATTTCGTGGCAACCCATCCAGTACATGTGAAGTGTTTTCACACAAAAAACCCAGAAATGTTATGATGTTATGATGATGCTGGAGGAAAAGTCAAGGACAAGTCATTGGAACGCCCTCTGGGCACCGTGAATGTCTTTGCCAAACACAAGGCAAATAAATGTTGTCACCTGTAGAGAACCCTGCTTGCATGGTTAAAAAGATAAAGCATCTATTTTCATCAATTTGACTGACAGATTAGATGAATCCAACAAGTTATTTTAAACCTTAAAAAACACATCAGGTTTCTGGTTTGGTTTAAGTGAATCTAAATAAACACATTGTGGTGTTTCAAGACAACACAAAGCAGCTATTTAGAACTAATTACTTCCCTTTTGCTTTGATGAACAGTGTTTTGTGCATATTTCATTTGTGCAGAGCTCAACCAAATGACTACAGTGCCCAGTATTACTTACGCCCGCGCAGACAGTGGAGACTGTATGGCGGCGTCCCATTATAAACACCCAGGGTGGTGTTGTCCATTTCCGTCTGTATTCTACACTGTGGTCTGAGGGAGGATTGGGATGGGGAGGAGTGTTTTCAGACCGTAACGGGTGACTGTGACCGTGACACAAATTTCCTGTCTCTTTATATCCTGTGGCCCCCGCAGCCCCTCTCTTCTTTTGCTCCCTGGTTACCAGACGACAATAGCTGCGCAATGTAGCCAGGTTGAGTCTTCACAGAAAACCACGTCACTGGGATTGTCAAGACAATGAGCACAAGGCCCTGCAGGCGCACAGCAGCACAGCCACCCGGGCAGGCAGGCCGGACTCATTGTCTGCCCCGAGTTTAGAGTCCTCCCAGTATGACCCAGCACCACCACAAAGCATTGTTGACCAATGGTGTTTTTTTTTCAAAAGAACGGAGGTTAGAACAGTTTATGATGTTAGCGTTATGATGCATCAGTGTACTAGATTGTTGTGCAATTAAATTCCAAAATTGGTGTCAATTACAGTTTCATTATTACACCATTAATGCATCATCTGCAGGCTTTCGCTCCTTCCCAGCATTTAAATGACGTGACGTTTGACAAAAAGCCAGTTTCTTTTCAGAACATGAGGGGATGTAATTGATCCCACAATGAAACTTAGGGTGTCTCCACTTTCAGTGTCCAAGGGCACAGGTGTGTCCGGGGCTACGGGGACCACACACCCTGCTGAACGCCAGCCTGGTCTCTGTGACCTCAGAGCGGGGAGCTGCTCCCATGCCCCTCACTATCATTAGCCTCGCCACACTTCCATGCTGATGCTTGCGATGGCCTTGGACAAACACTGCCATCTGAATCCAGTTAGAGGAGTTTAGCACTTTGCGGGTTTGCGTGCGAGCGAGCCCCCGAGCAGAGCACGAGCGAGTAGGAAACTTTAACTCACGTGTGGTCACTTCAACTTTGAAGCACCGCTTTCTTCAGAGGGGAAAAAATGACAAAATTATTAAAACAGATGTAGTGGTGGGTCTGTAGCTGCAGCAAGGGTAATGTACATTAAATTATAGTGTTTTGATTCCATTTGACTGAAAGGGTGGTGAGCAGATCAGACGAGCTGCAGTAGTGACTATGGTGCCTAATTGTAATTAAAACTCATGAAACCTGCTATTATCATGGAAAAATAAGCCAAAATGATGAAGGTGAACTTTCATATCTGGTTCTCATCAACACCTACTAGGAAATGTTTCTTTTCTAGTGTTACTTAACTGTGAAAACTTGTACAATCCATTGTACGTTGACACTGTAAACAGCCATACAGGGCAGAGGCAGCATTGGATCACTCTGGGCTTTGTCAGATTGCACAGCCGAGGTATTGCAATATGAGGTCAAGCTGTTCCTGTGCAGTCCCATTTCGATTTCTGTGCTGTTTCAGTAAATGTCAGAGTGTGCTATAAGAACTGGGCCAACTTTTAAAGACCTGTCTCAAAGAAAATACATACATGTCATTTGTGATTTTCCGCCTCATGGTTGTTTGCTAAACATGTTATCTGGGACTTTTTAGTAATGAGCTCAGGCATGTTAATTGTTTGGTGCCTGAGGCCGTATAAGGAATCAGAAAGTCTACCAGTAAATGATCTCTGTGAATTTCTCTATTAAGGAAAGGGGAAGTAGGTGGGGACACATGCTCGGGCCTGTGTCAGGAAGGAGGAGCCATCTACCTCTTGTTAGACTGTGTGGGCCAGTCAGTCAAATCAGCTTTATTGCTATATGTTTCCTGCCTGACTCCACTTCAGAAAAGAGAATAGAGAGAGGAAGCAGACAGAGTCTGAGACACACTGAACAGAGTTATTGCTCGTGAAAATTTACAAGATTTCTTTTGGGTTGTGTTTGGTTTTTGTTAAGTGACAATGGGATTATGTTGTTCTGAAAAGGAAAAGCAAAACTTTGGGATGCATATGAGTTGGAAAAAGGTGAGTTAGTTTTGGAGCAGCTTGCATTGTGCTGTGGGAGTTTGGTCTGCTATGATAATGTTTGATCTAAGGTGATTTTTTTTTAGAAAACATGATAACATATTGAATTTGTATGCTTTTGATTCGTTTTTGTTTTTTTACTCATACCATTTAGATTTTCCTGTCTTGTTGTGGCTTATTTGTTTTAGGATTCAGGCCACTAAGAAAAAACAGTAGTGTGGTGCCATATTTGGTTGACAGTTTCTTTTGTTTATTTAAATGAGTTCAAACGTATAATTAACATTGCTATTTTGCAAAACAAAGACTCAAGCATATATTTGGAATATTCAAACTTTATGAGGCAACAGCTCATCATATACTGAGGACGAACCACATG
>NC_048418.1:8064207-8079207 GCF_013103735.1 Etheostoma cragini | reverse complement strand
CTCATGGGACATATTCCAGTGAGAAATAACAGGAAATTATATATTTCTCTGTTCAGAAACAGCAGCAAAATTTATAAACCAATGTGTATTTTTTTGTATAGTTCATTTAACCTCATGTATTATTATTTTTTATTTATGCCTCCAGTTCAAGAGAATGCTGAACCGGGAGTTAAGCCACCTGTCTGAGATGAGTCGCTCAGGCAACCAAGTGTCAGAGTACATCTCCAACACCTTCCTAGGTGAGCACTGCAGCACATATCCACTCACAAATATGAAATGGAAGACCTAAATGAGCCAACAGCCTTTATATGGCAAAGGTTGTGAGGTTACCTTACGCATTACGTAAGGTAACCTCACTATTTACGTAAGTAATGGAGAAACCCGTAGTTGGTCTGCTTAACTGCTCTTAAACCAGTCTGATCTGGTCTGGATCGGACATGCAGAGAGTCCCCTTTCTCTAACTGCAGAGAGATGGGGGGGGGGGTATATTTGGGGAATACTGCCTTCTGGAGAAATGAGGGGCTATGAGCGGGGTAGAGGGAGAATGTTTGCATGCATGCGGTGCCATCAGGTTCAGATAGACACTGCATTATTCATCAGGATGACAGCGGTGTTTCCTTGTCTCTTAAAAGCCCGGCAGCTTTTCCTGACTCACAGCCAGCCAGTCTGCCCCTCAGGCTTTCCACCTTCCCATCCAACTCACCATCAGCATGCGCCCAGACAAGCCAGCTTATCAGGGCTGTGTGCAGACTAACGCATTGCTCTTGCTAGTAAACATGCCTCCATCTTCTCGCTCTCTGAGAATCAAAGCCTACATGGGAATACAGGCTGGATGCATGCAAGGTGAACTTCTAACAATAGAAGTCGTGCATTGAAAGAGATTTATGCATGATAGAGCTGAGAGAAGAAACAACAGCACACAGAGAAACTCAGCTTATCTTTTGAAGCTTAGTGGTTTTGTTGCTGTCTGTATTGCAGCTAACACCTGTCAGGTGTAGTAAGATCATTTTCTTTCTGTGCTTTGTGGAGGGTGCCACTGAGATATGTTTCTCTTGCTGCAGTGGATGTGGTGCACATATTCAGGCTGAGGCAGTCTTGCAATCACCCACGTACAAACAACTGCATAGAGCATTTGAGAATCACATTCAGCCTGCAGACAAACTGAATCACATACACCAAACAAACCCACATACTAACCAAAACACAACATGACAATAACATTTTGGCCTACTATGAGCCAGCTTTCCAGGAATCTGTGGATTGTTGTTGCAACAGGTTTCAGCTTCTTAGAATGCACGGGCCACTGGAGCAGTGTCAGATATCACAATATCTCATCAGCACTTCTTGACCCTTCTTGAAATTCTTATTTTTTAGTTTTTCACTGTCAAGAGAGATTCATTTTTGGCAAAGTAAATTGTGATCAATGGATTGCTTGCCAATTAACCAACTGTCAGTGAAGCTTTAATGTGTTGACACATAGGTGTGAGAGGTCAACTATTTCTCAGTGTTAACTTTGTTTTCTCGGTACACACCATGATGCTTGTACAACATAGCCTAGCCTAGTCTGATTCTGTCTCTGGAGTAACTGAAACAATTTCTTTATGTGTCTTCTATTTTCTCCAGACAAGCAGAATGAGTTGGAGCTTCCATGTCCAGTTCCTAGGTCGAGGGAAAGGAAGATGAGAAAGGGCCAGCAGCAGCAGCAACAGCAGCAGCAGCAGGAGCAGCAGCAGCAGCAGCAGGGTGGGATGATGACGCAGATCAGTGGGGTGAGGAAGGTCAGCCACACACCCAGCTTCTCTGGAAGCACCAGCAATCGTTTTGGGGTCAAGACGGACCAGGAGGAACTGCTGACGAAGGTTAGCAATGGACAGAATATACAGCAACAAAATATATAACGTGTAAGTTGTGTGACTGGCTAAGACACTCACAGTCGTCTTCTCTAACAGGACCTGGAGGACATCAACAAATGGGGCCTGAATATCTTCAAAGTGGCTGAGCACTCCCACAACCGCCCGCTGACATGCATCATGTACAGCATCTTTCAGGTTAGTGCTTTTCTCTCTTCATCCTACTCATCTTCCACCTCATCGTTGAGAAAGAAGGAGCTCATAAAAAAAGTGTGAAAGCGTTCATACACACACACACACACACGCACGCACGCACGCACGCACGCACGCACGCACGCGCGGCTATAGAAGACATGAGGCACAGCCCACCTCAGTGTGTACAGTATGTCTACAGTCTGTTATGTTCAGCTGTCAGTATATACAGGGACATCTGCTAGAGGGACATTATCACTTGAAATTGATTTCTAGCTGGCAGGAAAGCCAACTGTTGTCATTATAATTTGACAAATATGGTTTAAGAATCAATTTTAAGGCCCAATCACTAGCCTGCCGGCAAATGCTTAAAAATACAACCAGAATTTTCCTGATTTTCTCCCTCTGTGTTGCATGCAGGAGCGAGATCTGATGAGGACTTTCAAGATTCCAACGGACACCTTTGTGACGTTCATGCTGACCTTGGAGGGCCACTATCATTCTGACGTGGCCTACCACAACAGCCTGCATGCCGCTGACGTAGCCCAGTCCACACATATCCTCCTGTCCACTCCTGCACTTGATGTAAGTCATTTACTCGGATAGTCATGTAATGTAAAAATCTTTTGAACTGTTGGAAATCGCTACATTTTACTATTCTTTGCTTTTTGTTGTTGTTTGGTTGGTTAAATTTACCCTTTAGTCATGTTCTGGGTAATTATCAGATTGACCCCATTAAAGTGTGGCACTACTGACCACACCTTTTTCCCAAGCTACTTATTATGCTTTAATGAAGTGACTGGCATTAACGTCACCAATACTGGCATGCTAGTGAATCAGCTTGCCAGAAAGGATGACAGATAGAAGGATCGGCCTCAAACAGTTGTCAAATACCTTACCTTGTTTGGCCAGTTTCCTGACGGTAAAGCTAATCTCCTATTCTTCTTTTCAAACACAGGCTGTCTTCACTGATCTAGAGATCTTAGCAGCCATTTTTGCTGCAGCCATTCACGACGTGGACCACCCAGGAGTGTCCAACCAGTTCCTCATCAACACCAGTAAGTCCTCTTTGCTCTACTTGTGGTCATACCAATTTGTTTAGTTTACATTTATAAAATAGGCAGATATATTTGCATGGTTTAATGGGATCTGTCCCAAAAGGCAACAGTCTGGGTTTTTAAGGGACAGTGCATGGTAACAATAGTTACCTGACATGACAACTAGAGCTCCATTTAATCTCTCTCTTTCTGTCATTTCTCCCTCCCTCCTCTGCCTTTAGATTCTGAGCTGGCTCTGATGTACAACGATGAATCAGTGCTGGAGAACCACCACCTGGCCGTGGGCTTCAAGCTGCTGCAGGAGGACAACTGCGACATCTTCCAAAACCTCACCAAAAAGCAAAGACAGACACTACGGAGGATGGTTATTGACATGGTGAGAAACCTCATTATGTTTGTTGGATGCCAGTTACAGCTTTCAGTGTGTGTGTGTGTGTGTGTGTGTGTGTGTGTGTGTTTGTGTGTGTGAATGTCTTGATTGCTTTATTGCTTCCCTCTTAAATGATGTCTTACATCATCCTCTGTGTCTTTCTCTCATCCAGGTATTGGCAACTGACATGTCTAAACACATGAGCCTGCTGGCTAATCTGAAGACGATGGTGGAAACCAAGAAAGTGACCAGCTCTGGAGTCCTGCTGTTGGACAACTACACAGACAGAATGCAGGTAAGGCTCTTACACCCACATGATGCAGACTAGATTATGACAGACAAAAAAAATGCAAGATGTTGATTTTATTTATTTATTTTTTCTCTCTGCAGGTTTTGCGTAACATGGTTCACTGTGCAGACCTGAGCAACCCAACCAAGCCTCTGGATTTGTACCGACAGTGGACAGACAGGATCATGGATGAGTTCTTCCACCAGGGAGACAGAGAGAGGGAGAGGGGGATGGAGATCAGTCCGATGTGCGACAAACACACAGCTTCAGTGGAGAGAACACAGGTAGAGAACACGCACATCTAGCTCTAAATATAGAACGTTGATATTGTAGTTATTTCTTTTAGTTTTACTGACATAATGCCTCGTTGTCTTTTCTAGGTTGGCTTCATCGATTACATTGTCCACCCCCTGTGGGAGACGTGGGCTGACCTGGTCCACCCTGATGCCCAGGATATCCTGGACACGCTTGAGGACAACAGGAACTGGTACCAGAGCATGATCCCCGAAAGTCCCTCCCCTCCCTTCTATACCAGCGACGGGGAAGGTGTTCCACCTGGGGAAGAGGAAGGCGGACCTGTGGGGAATAAATTTCAGTTTGAGCTGACGCTGGATGACCAGGATAGACAGTGTGGAGACGAGGAGAACGTGATGATGGAGACAGCTGACGGTGTGATACTCCAAGACGACGCCTCTGAACAGGACGGGGCAGAAATGGCCACAAGTGACGTCTCCCCAGCAGAAACATAGCTGAACTAATGGTGTTCTTAGAGTGCAGCAAGTTTTGCTGTTTTGGCTGAATTCATTTAATTGCAGTTGAGCAATCCTGCAATCTGGCTCTTTGGAGCTGCCTGGCAGAGAGGGGCTGACTGCATGTGGGGCATCCCTGCTAACAAGGTTTGGAGACCCTGTGGCAGTTTGTTTTTCAGCCCCATGGGAGGGAGCTGGAAGAGGTCTGTTCTTTAAAGAAGGGACTACCGTCAGACTGCAGAGGCAGGGTTGAATCTCACAGACAAGGTGAAGTGGATGATATGGATCCATGTACTGGGACTAGTAAAAATTCTAAACTTGCACTTGAGGTTTTTTATGTTTATGTTTAATTCTTTGCATTGTGTTGGGATTAGATGCCACCTGGTGAAGTGTCCAACCAAAAACTACTGGTCAGCTTCAAGCTAAGAGTTATTTGTACCTGAGCATTTTTTTCTAACACTTATTTAACAAAAGAAAGAAAGCTGTGTGCCTTTTTTAAACAACCGTGTCTTTTTGTAAGTGTTTTTATAATTTATTGAAAACATTTATGTAGCTGAAGAATGTGTCAAAATGTTTTCAGAAAGGACACATTTGTCTCACACAGTCTTCCTAATGTTCTGGCAATAGTATGAGCTTGTTCTCACAAAAGCATTCAGTGGATGTATTTCTAAAATCAGACGACTTCCCAGCACAATTTGCACTTTGTGGCATAGGACAAAGAGAGCGTAAAAAACAACGATAATTTACAGTATTGTCAACATGTAAAACCAAAATATTTTGATTTATTCAACAGTTTTTTTCTCTCCAATAACTAATAATTCATGGATCAAATCACTTGAAAGTGGAAAAAACTTTTTTATTTTTGAGTCCAAAAAGAAAAAATCTCCAAAGATCCTGTAAAGAATGCACTTTGAAGATTCCACTGCCACCTCTGAAGAGTGTGATCCCATGTAACTAATAATACCTGTAACAATCCAACTTCCGACCAGAAGTAAAATTGAACCTAGACATCGTTGTGTAGCAACTGCATGAAGAGATAAGGCAAATGAAAGCCAATAATTAAGTGAAATTTCACCAAAAATGTGTATATCACAAAGGAAAAAAGTCTCCTCACCTTGTATTGTGCTGAGCTATCCCCGTATGGAAAATCAGTTTCCACCTTGTTATTCACCTGTTTCATTAGCTTTTGAACTTTGAGTGACTTGAAGACTGTGTGCACAGTTACAAAACACCTATTAGTAATAGAATAATTGTATCTTGCAGTTTTTATTCCAGCACTTTGAATATGTTGACAGTTACACAGCTAGTTGCTGATCTGTCCAACACTACCTTAAAGGTACCACAATGTAAGGTGAAACCTTCAGAATAAATGTGTGTGTGTGTGTGTGTGTGCATGTGCGTGTCAGTTGTCACAGAGTTGCACAATCTTGTTGCACCCAGCTGTGCTGCGCCAATCCTTCAGCTGTTTGTAACAGTGTATTTATTATCCTTCTACTTGTATATGATACTATTGTTATTGATTGTTAATATTCCCTGTATATTTTATATTATTTATATACACTACCACAGTTTGACTTTACTTGTCTGGTGGTTCTGTTTTATTGTATTTAGCAAACTGTTGCTATTAAGACCGTAAAATGAAGTTTTGCAGATCACTTTTGACAATTTAAAGTGTTTCTTTTTGAAATTTCAGAACCATTTTAAACCAACACCTCACGTGAGGTGCAGAAAAAGTCTGGCTTTTGTTTTTTTGTCCTTTGTTCCTGGCGGATTACGAAGGCTGGACATTTACTGCAGTTTCTTGTGTACAGTGACGGGTCATTGTACAGCTATAGGAATATTTGCTGAAATATATAAACATTGTTTCAACTATATTTTTTCAGTGTCTTCCTCACAATTTATGGTAAAATGGTGTATGTTGTGCTCAACAGATGTTTTCTATTGGATTATTAAAATGGGCATGTACAGAATTTTCAGTTTTTTGTGTTATTGGATTCGCAAACAAATCATAAGTATGTCATTTACACAAATACTTATTTGTTATAATTATACATGTTTATTTATTTATCCTTGTCTCAGAACTTTACATCAACCTGGAGGAGGGATGAAATGTTAGATTTCTTTACCTCTTTATCAAGACTAAACAACAGCCATCCTTTGGCTGTGTTTAAGTTAACACAAATTAGATCCATTGTTAGAGCAATTATGTGAAACCTGGTGTGGTTTTGTTGACGTCATGGTTCCAGTTTTGCAACTCTGAGGGGAAAACCAGAAATGACAGAAGAAGGCAAACAATGTGATTGAGTTTTCAGTAACTGGCCTGCACTGACACCAGTGACACGTCTTCCCTCTGATTTGAGTTAAGTAATTCCTGGACACTGAGCCAGCAATGTAAACAGGAAGGGGAGAGATAGCCATGCTATGTGCCGGGGCCCTCAGGGCATTCACTCTCCCATGGCCACAAGAACCTTGACCCGAGCAGATAAGCATCTGGAATAAGTGATTAGCAAGGGGGCATGCTGGGTCAAATTGGCACAAAGCCAGAGATGACTTTCCGACTTTCAGTTTCTGAAAGGAGGAAGACATTTAATTTTTTAATCTCACCTTCACTGCTCATGATGTGGTATTTTATTGCATTCACCATGTCTTCAATGTTTAAGTGGTACTCGTTACTTAGGTGTGAAAACGTCCAGATACTGTAGGAGAGAAAACCTGCCAGTAGCCTACTCATCCTTTGTTCCTGACACAATGCAAAAAGGGTACTCCCCTAAAATGTACCACAAGTAATCCATGTTTGTTTTATAATTAATAAGTCACAGACATTTTGGAGACGTTAGATTTTGTTTACTTTGGGGTTTGTGGATGTCTGGATGACGACCAGAAACATGAATTGTCCACCTCTTTCTCTAGATTCAGCAAAAACTGTTGATGGTAAACACGGGCGCAGACGAGGACAAGTGTTTTCCATGATGGTGGTCCATACTGCCATGGCAATGGGCAATGTGGTTGTTTGTCTCTAACACAAGTCTTGTGGTCTGTTGGTGACTGACGTCAGTTGGCTGAAAGCAGACTGCCCTGGCCCCGGCTGCAGTGTCTGTGAACCGCCTGGGTTCAGCCTGGGCCAGAGGCTCCTTCTGCCAGTGGATCCAGTTGACAGCCAGTCAACCTCCTGTCTCCACTGTACCAGCCAGTCTCTGAAAGGGCCCACGGCCCGGGGCCAAGACAAGAGAGGAAGAGAATCACTTCCAGCAAAACAAACCCGCTCTCTCGATATTAATTTTATAAAAACAAATGTCTTTCCTGGAGTTTCTCCTGGCCAGTTGCTGTTTGTTTTTAGTTGAGTTGACAGTAAGGACTGAAGTCAATTGGGCAGTCATTTGGGGAAATACAGGCTAATTCAGGATTGTGTGTGTGTGTGTGTGTGTGTGTGTGTGTGTGTGTGTGTGTGTGTGTGTGTGTGTGTGTGTGTGTGTGTGTGTGTGTGTGTGTGTGTGTGTGTGTGTGTGTGGCAGAGATCAGCTCAGAGTGGCTGAGACAAGGGTAAGTAAGTGCACTTAAACAGTTCTGCACGATTCTAAAGAAAATGATGAATCGGGAAAAGACCAGACAATGCAGTCATCATCCTTTGAGGCCTTGTGTGTGTGTGTGTGTGTGTGTGTGGGTGTGTGTGTGTGTGTGTGTGTGTGTGTGTGTGTGTGTTTGTGTGTGTGTGTTGTGTTTCATGGACTCTAAACTGCAGGATTAGGACAATAACAGGATGTGTCCTTCCCAGAAAATGTCACAAATCATCTAGTTATCAAACATGGCGGCAGTCATCATAGATATGCCATTGTTTGCTTCCCAGTGTGGATTTGCCTTTGCATGCAACTGCCTCAAATATCTGAACTTATATAATACATGGAATGTGTATGGCAGTAGTTCTATGATCCTTAGAATGAGCAAATGTATGCAAAATATCAAAACACACTGAAAATGTAAGACATGGTTTTCTGACCTTTCCATGAGGGAAAAGGGGACCATGGATGTAGTGTTTACTACCAACGTAAAAGATAATATTTATCAGCATTTGCCTTTACGGGAAAAAAAATGAAACTGAATAACACTGTATTAGTCATAGTTAGATATGGGGAATCAAAATGTTATGGTAATTATGTGAGATCTATGCATTTTTGAATTATTCCTAAAATTATTTCATTGGATGTGATCGAAAAAAAAGTGGATTCTCAGATATTAGCCTGTATGTAAAGCACTTGTCCATGTCAAATCACATTTATCATGATGCATTTAAGGACATGACACCAGCCTGACATTTGTACTGATTCCTCTGGGCTCTTTTACCCAGCGTGCAGCAAGCCTGGGAATTGTTTAGACATAGAAAGGAACATCCCTGTGGGGACTCAGCGGCACACAAGAGCACGCTGTCATCCTTGTTTGTCCAAACAGAAATATGTAAATAAATAAAACACCTCTGGGATCATACATGCATACTGAAACATGACACACACACACACACACAAAAACCGAAAATTGTCTGACATAGAAGATGAAAAGATGTGACACTTGAGGATGGAGGGAGCCGGTTACATCTGAGGGGAAAAGAAGAAAGACAGAATGGTGAATATTGATTGTCACAGACACACAACCTGAACCCATCCAAAAGACAGGTGAATATGCTCATTTCATATGAAGTGCTGATGTTGACTTCCCCACCAGACTCTTCTAGAATCAGACCTAAGCCGCTTAATCAATAATTTCATTAGCCGATCATTTCTGAGCTAGCTACTAAACAACAACGCCACGCAACGTTTTTTGACACTACAAACATGATGGAACTACATCAGACACTTTATAAGTCACAGCAAATGACCAATTTAACACACTGTTCTCAATGCAATTTTGGTTGCTTACTTTTCAATTTGTGTTCAAATATGCACTAAATTCAAAAAATGTTCTCTTACTCTGGCAACTACCAGTGTTAGACTTCACAAAACTGCATTTCTGTTAACCCTTTCCTTAACGGGGTTACAGGTGCATAGCATTGGCGACAGCGACACAGGATATTAAACATTCACACAGTAGTACAGAGAAATATTTAAGGTTTTTCCTCTGGAACGCCTCAGTGCCATAGTGAGGGGCAAGGCCAATTTGTTTTATAATGTTTGGCAACCTTTTCTTGATCACCTCCCTGGTGATCTTGCTGTTTTTTTGCAGGGTGGGAGACCACATTTTGTCTTTACCAAGTCATAAATTCTTTTGAATTTTACTTTTTTGATTTTTTTTTTTTTTTTTTTTTTAATGTATGTGTTTTGTTGTAAACGGTGATGTACATTGTGTGATGTAACATGTGATGTGCGGTTTGTGTGTGTGGATAATTTTTCCCCTGTTTTGTATGTTGATAGTGGCTGGGCGTGTTTGTTTATTGTTTGTGAAAAATCAATAAAAATGTATATAAAAAAAAATAAAAGGATATTAAACCTGTTTCAAGCCCATTGAACCTTTACATTTTTGTCCTCTTTCACTAACAGACAAGTTTGCAAACTCTAACTTGAAGCACCAAAAAGCTTTTTTTTTAATTATGGGGGGGTGAGGCCCCCCAAAAAGGGCCTGAATTCGCCAATGTTCCCCACCAGTATTGCAACTGCACAGAATGAAGGCTTTCCCTCAGGGAAATTTGGTTTTGTGGTGCTCAGGTCAAGAGAAAAATCTACTGTAAACCAAATCATGTTTAACCTGCATGTCCACCTCTTAACTTTGCCCGCATCGATAATCGTCCTTATTTGACACAAGGACAGAGAGAGAAAGGGGAGAGAATGCAGCTCTGTAGCTCTCTGGTGTGTCAAAGTGAGCGTGTGCGTGGGAGGAGATGTGTGACAACATGCACTGCAGTAAAACAGAATGTGGTGGAGGAAAAGAAACTGAGATAGAGAATAATAGAGAGAGAGGAGGCCTACCCCAAATGAAAATATCAAATACACCACATCAATTGGTGTGAGATAAACAAAACGTTCTCGTTACAGCACAACTCCTGAGATGCAATCAAAGGTCATCTACGCCCAATCTTTAGATTGTCATTGCTGATGAATTAAATATAAGAGTGTTGTTTTACGGTAAAACCCTGTTGTTTCTGTATTTTCCAGACTTCAGTTTATTACTCACCACCACAACCCTTTCCATAACAACTACATCTGAGAGTATATGAACAATAACGCTATACAAGTTTGCCTGGAAAATGCTCTATGTTCAACACCTACAGTACAGTAAAGTAAAGTTCTCCCATGTTTTTTCATCATACTGAAACTAATGTTTTTCTTTTCATCATACGATAGATGAGAATAGTCACATCGTAGTTTTGTTGTTGAATTCCAGTAAGGATCTGAGAGCGTCACAGTCTGCAAGCACAGGCCCAGCTTCCTCTGTGCCCACTGAACTGCAATGTATTACAAGAGTGATAAGGCCTCAGCCTTTCCCCCTCCACCCTGACCGGGGCAGACAGCTGCTCTACACCCCCAGACGCTGCCCTCCATGTCGGCATCGGGCTTCTCAAGCGTGGGTCTCTGTGTGGAAGTGATGGAGGATGCAGATAAGATAGGCTGTTGTGACTGGGCTGTCTAAAAACAAAATGTGATGATGGTCAGATAGCTTCTAGCACATGATTGTGGTGTTTGTGTCTCTGCATGTCAGCCCGTATGTGAAATGTGTGCATGGTGAGTGGTGTAGACATGTCTACAGTGGTGGACCTGTACTGTATGTTACTTAAGTTAAAGAACCAATACAACAATTTAAAAAATCCTACTCGTGAAACTTAAAGTATCGATAGTAAACACACTCATTCTGCAGAAGGATATTTTATAGTGTATTGCGTTGTTAAATTGTTACTGATGCATTTTTGCACAAGTTGAATTATCAACACACCTAGCTGGTAGAGTTGGAGCTAGAGTGAACTACTCTATTCCACAAAGTCACATGAAAAACATAGGGTGGGGGGGGGGGGGGGGGTGAAGATGCTTAAATAAAAGGAATTCTGCTTCACAAATTGGTATTCATGGGATTGAAACAGATGAGTGAGACATTAGGAAGGGAATAACTCTTTGGTTGAACTGCTGACAACTCAAAAACATCTGAAACAGAATGAGGGCCCTGATCAACACAGTTTTTTTTGTAAGGGTTCACAAGGCAACAAAGGCTAATACTTTCCATTGCTGATGACTGTATGTGATTTGTCTGTTTTGAAAACAGATACTACATGAAGCACTATCAGCTTACTCCAGGTCAGTAGTGTGTAAATGTAGACTGAGCGTCTTGCTGTATGTCGAAGGGCAGCGTGGCAGAGTGGCCTACGTGCAAGATCAGAGTGCCACCAGATATGTCATGCCTTGTCTCCACTCTACCATGTCAGGCTCATTAAACCCCAGGCAACCCCAGGCAGCAGCAGGCCAGTTTTCCGGTTCTTCTCTCTCTCACTTTCAGTGTTTTAGTGGTTGAGATCCAAAAACACACATGACAGAGTTCAAAGACTAAACCTTTATCTGGCAGTTTTGTTTGCATAATGTGCTCTCTGGTGCTGTTAGCAGGGGATGGAAAATCAAGTATCAGTGAGGGCAAATGTAAGATCTTTATTTACTTTGATGTCCCGCTCAGGCAGAACCCTTAGTCAAGCATGTGCTACCAGCGCTCTCAATCTTTTTTACTTTTCTTTTCTCTTATACAGATCTTCAGTCAACACAGTTTGTAATCAAATTAAACTATAAGTGCAAATAATATAATATGAAAGTAAGTAAGCAAGTAATAAATTAAACCAAAACAAATAAAAGAAAACAAGTGTGTCAGACTTTCAAAAATATCAATACTGATATAGTACAGCAGGAGCTCTTAATCAAACAGCCTTGAGTAGACATCAGATATTAAAATAGCTTTCTTATTGGAGACCATCTTAAGAGACTCAAAGACCAGTGCTCTCTACTGACATACAAATATTGATAACGTCACAGATGGTATGCATATTAAGTGAGAGGTTTGTTTTAAAAGTGTCTTAAAATACTTAGAAATGGATATTCAGCATTGTTATTACACCAAATACAGAAATATGTGGTTTTATATGTTAAACTGACTATGCATGAATAAATGTATATTGATTTTGTTTAAATATACTGTATAGTCTGAAAAATGTGAGCAATTCAAAATCATGTCAAAAAAATCAAAGGTTATGAAGTATAAAGATAAAAAAAAACAATGTTAGATATGTGGGGGCAACCAAATCAAATACATTAATGGTCTTATTTAATTATTACAAAATTTCTGTTAAAGGATTTCTGGTACACTGCTCCTACTTACAATCTGCATAGCCTAACAACAATACTTCTTCTGTAATGCACTGGTTACATTATTTACCAATGCAGTAGCGACACCTTGTGGCCACACGATTAATAACAGAGTGACTTTAAATGCAGCGAGCATTAAGGGCCTATCGCCAGCGGGCGTCGCTGTTGAGCTGCGCGCTGCGTTGACTGCACACACTGCACAGACAGCAGAAGTCAACCAAAGAATTTCTGCTAAAGCTGTTTCGGTCGCCATTTTTGTCACCAACATAAACAACACCAGTGAGACGCGTTGGCATTTGGATGTACCGCTGTTTGGAAGAAAGTGACCATAGTCTCCCCGCAGCAGCGCTGACATTTTCAACCGATGATGACAGCTGATTTGGTCCCTTGAGCCAGTCGGGTAAGAAAGCCTCGCTGTCGAGCTGCAGGGTCGTGAGCTGACGTAACATTTGCTGTTAAATGGGTTGTTGTGTCCGCATGATGCCATGACAACGACGCAGCTGTCATTAGCGCACTGTAGAGCTGATTTTACTTTGATATCTGTCTGCGTTTATGCGAGCAAGAAACGGCAAAATGTACACTTGTTTTGTGTTTTTAAACCACGTAAGGACAACATGTAGCTAACGCTAGTACCACCACACACGCGCTGACATGTACAGACACCGTGCTAAAACAGGCCGTCTGGAATGTGTTACACAGCCAAAAGAGCTGCATGTATCATTGTGTTTGTGTATTAAGACAACCTGTTTTTTCCACAGAGATGGTGCTCCAGGGTGGATTTCCTCAACGGGAGGGAGCGGAGGTTTAAAGGGGGGCGGGGAGGGCAGCAGAGGGGCCTTGCTGCTGCTCGTCAGCCCTGAGGAGATGGACCAAGAGTATGAGAGACGGCTGCTGAGGCAAATCAACCACCAGAACCTGCCGACAGAGGCCCGCCTGTCAAAGGTGAGAGAGAGAGAGAGAGAGAGAATGAGTGAGTGAGTGAGTGAGTGAGTGAGTGAGTGTAAATTCCCTGAATAGCATTGCCCGATACTAAGAACCCTGCTGTAAATTCACTGTCCCCCTGTCTCCATCCCAGTGTGGAAGTGTTACGTGCAGTCCTGTCAGTGTTAAGTCAGGGGACCGCTTCATTCCCACCCGCGCTGGAAGCAACTGGAGCATCAACTTCCACTACGCCAATGTGAGCAGTTCTTCATCTCCTCAGTTTTCACTTGATTTTTTACAGTTTGATAGTCAAAGGTATCTAAAAAAAAAAAAAAAAAAACCTTGCACACCATTCCTCTTCTTTGCAGGAGAACTGCTGCTCCCCAAATCAGAACCATAAAGCAAAGGATGCCAGTTCAGACTCGAGCAAAGGTCAGACATTTGTACACCTAAGAATTCCGCCAGTTGTCTTTTTTCTTTTTCTTTTTCTTTTCCTGAGCTATATCTCTCGACCAGCTGTGTTCCATCAACTTTTTTGACTGTCACCCCTCCAGATGCTGTGGCATATGCTGCCCTGTTGAGGAATGAGTTACTGGGGGCAGGGATAGAGACTGTGCTAGACCCTCACACAGATGACCGGCGGCACGCAGTCCTCTCCCAAGACTCTCACAGCCTTTTTAGGGTATAAAAAATCTAATCTCAGACTAATTTGTTTAAAGACACTAACACTGGCGCTGTCATGATGGAGTTGTAAAGCTAGTAGTAATGATAATAACTCATTTACTAGAGTGACTTAACTGCAAAATAATCCTTGACTATATTTCTGATTTCTCCACAGTACACTGTCCACACTAAGAGAGTGCCTTTCGATAGCGATAACGAAGTCTCACCCTACTCCCTTTCTCCACTTAGCAACAAGAGGTATGACATATCTCACATGCTGCACACAGAACAGAAACACTCCTTGAAGTATGCTCAGAATCAGAAAACAATTTAATCCCAAGCAACACAAACAAGAAATTTGCCTCGGTGGACGGTGTATACATAAACATTAACATACTTAAAATGGCAATAAGCAGTAAATATATAACTGTTTAAAAATAATAAAACATGTTGTATGGTTTAGTGCAGGATGTGCAAAAATGTTGAGGGATCTGCAAAAATTCAGGATATGTAGTGTGTGAAATGGACAGTCCAGGATATTTGTTAATGTAACGTGTAGTGTCTGAGTGGGGGGGGGGGGGGGGGGGGGG
>NC_048418.1:8047728-8064110 GCF_013103735.1 Etheostoma cragini | reverse complement strand
GGGTTAAGAGACCGGGTCAGTGAAGGGCCCTGTTAATATGCTGTTAGATAACTTAACTTTCCCTATTTTGTCTGGATGTTTCTGTAGTCACAAGCTGCTCCGCTCTCCTCGTAAACCAGCCCGTAAGATCTCTAAGATCCCCTTCAAAGTCCTGGATGCGCCGGAGCTGCAGGATGACTTCTACCTCAACCTGGTGGACTGGTCAGCAGGCAACTTGCTCAGTGTCGGTCTGGGTGCCTGCGTCTACCTGTGGAGTGCCTGCACCAGCCAGGTCAGAGGAGGCACTCATTTACACTTTGAATTTTATTGAAGAATTTCTTCTCAGTTAATGCCTAGAAAGAAAGGAAGAAAGTCTGTGACTGATCTGCCAAAGAGAAAAGGGAAAAATTGTTAATTTATGTACTTTTTTTAACAGGTGACAAGATTATGTGACCTTTCAGTGGATGGAGACTCGGTTACATCCGTATGTTGGAATGAGAGGGTGAGCTGCCGGAACTGAACTGCTTATTTACGACAGTAGTATAAGAGAACATGAAGTGTTTGTAGGACAGAAATAATGGGAAAATGACAGCGTGATTTGTCTTTGACTCTGGTCCTATCAGGGGAGTGTGGTTGCCGTGGGAACCCACAAGGGTTACGTTCAGATCTGGGACGCAGCAGGAGGGAGGAAGCTGACCAGCCTGGAGGGTCACTCAGCACGTGTAGGTCAGTCGAAGCTGTAAGGTGGAATTACAGACTGCTGGTTAAAATCAGCTGGAGTCTGCTTTTAGCAAGCTAAAAGGAAGTAAAGGAAAATCTCCCAACATAGCTTTTGAAAACGAATTTTAACAGAATTGTAGCCTTTCTTTTTTCTTTTTTTTTTTTACTTAATAGCCCAAAATTACCACATGTACCACCAAACGTGTTATTATCACATAAGAAACGGCAGATGTATTCTTAATAGCCGCAGTGAAATATGAGACCACCCCCCCCCCCCCCCCCCTTTGTGCTCAAGGCGCCCTGGCATGGAACGGAGAGCAGCTGTCGTCGGGGAGTAGGGATCGAGTGATCCTGCAGCGGGACATCAGAACCCCCCCTTCAGCTGAAAGGAGGCTGCAAGGTCACAGGCAAGAAGTGTGTGGTCTCAAATGGTCTCCTGACCACCAGCACCTCGCGTCTGGAGGCAACGACAATAAAGTGAGAGAGTTTAAAACGCAACTTTGTTTTGTTTTTTGTCAGTGATCTTTGCATGAAATAATCCGGAGAGTAGCCTAAATAATCTGTGTCTGTAACAGTGAACATGTTCTAGTTTGAAGAACCCATTCCTTGTTGTCACCTGCCCAGTTGTTGGTGTGGAACAGCTCCAGCCTTCTCCCTGTGCAGCAGTACAGTGACCACCTGGCGGCAGTGAAGGCCATCGCCTGGTCCCCCCACCAACACGGGCTGCTGGCGTCAGGGGGCGGCACCGCCGACCGCTGCCTGCGCTTTTGGAACACACTGACGGGTCAGGCGCTGCAGAGCACAGACACGGGCTCCCAGGTCTGCAACCTGGCATGGTCCAAACACGCCAATGAACTGGTGAGGACCCCTGAGACACACACACACACACACACACACACACACACACACACACACACACACACACACACACACACACACACACACACACACACACACACACACTGTATCTCACCTTTGACAGGCGGACCTCTGTCGGCAGGTTCTGGTGGTTGCAGCCGTCCCTCATACTCTTGGTCCATCTCCTCAGGGCAGCAAGGCTCCTTTGCACAGACAGACAGACACACACACACACACACACACACACACACACACACACACACACTCAAATGTATATACCACCCCGGAGATGTTATTGTTGTGTGCAGATGGATAATGACAATGTAATTATCAATTAAATGTAATTTAATATTTGGTAAAAATGAAAAAATAATGTCCTTCTTAATCCATTAATGTAAATTAATTAACAAAAATATAATCATATTGGATGAAAACGAGAAGAGCCAGCCCCCCGAGGGGCGATTCATTATGCTGCAGTAGCAAAAAACTTGACATATAGTACATGACAACAAAGACATCAACAACATCAATGAAAAATACAAGATCAGACCAGATGATCAGACCAAATGTGTTACATCATCAGAAAACAAATAAAATACTTTCAGTGCAGAGATGTTAGAACGGTATGTAGCCATTAATTAACATTTTATTGCACTTTTCTCTAAAGAGAAGGACATTTTGTTACATTTTGATCACTTAATTTACACTTAATTTCCAATATAAATCATAACATATGTTTAATAACACATGATTCCATGCAATATTTCTGCATTAGCGATCTACTGTAAGTGAAGCTTACTTGTTGGTACAGTATCAGTGTTTCATGTGATTCAACTGTATAGTGAGACTGTGCTGTGTTGTGTCAGTTTTATATTGGATTTAAATATACTGACAGTCGTTTCTCTATAACACAATACAGAGCAGCACTACAGCACTCCTAACTAAGTAGACGTGTACATGTTTTGCATTTTTTGTTAATTGTTCTCTCTTTGTTTACAGGTGAGCACTCATGGCTACTCTCAGAACCAGATCCTGGTGTGGAAGTATCCGTCACTAACACAGGTGGCTAAATTGACAGGTCACTCCTACAGAGTGCTGTACCTGGTAAGACTGCAGGTTTAAATCAGTGCCCATGCAGGTTGCGTAGGAAACATACACATGATGTTTTCATACATTTATCCAGTGGTGGAAGAAGTATTCAGATGCAATAACAACATGTACAAATACTCTGTTACAAATTAAAAACTTGCATTTAAAATCAATACACGACTTGAATCAGAAAAATGTACTTCACAGTATCAAAAGTTTAAAAAAAAAACATTATGCGGAGGGGATCTACTTTGTTATATTAATTGACATTATTGATTTATGACTACTGATGCATTAAAGTACAGGCTGCATTTTAGCAAGAGGTTAAAAAGTCTCTCTTTGATCAGATCCCTTACATAAGAACGTAGTAGATTCTAAATAGTTATACTTATCAATTAGTAAAAAAGCAACCAGGGAAGAAACCGAACTAAGTGACTGTCTATCGATCTCCTCCAATCTGTTTCAGTACCGCACACACAACACACAGCGCTATCCGTCTAAGTAAAAAAAAAAAAGATAATTGATTACTATTCCTTGTTACATGGGTGATTTTTGAGGTAATGCATATGTAATACACAGTATTACAGACCATATGAGATTTTTTTTTTTTTGAACATTAAAGTATGAAAAGATGTAGTAAAAAAAGAAAATGAAACTGAACATTAGCATAATGTGGGAACTCTCCTGATATACACATACCAAAATGTTCTCCCTCTCACAAATTTGTTTGTCCTTCCTTTTTAGGCTGTGTCACCAGACGGAGAGGCCATCGTTACAGGAGCTGGGGATGAGACACTACGTTTCTGGAACGTCTTCAGTAAGACACGCTGCACCAAGGTACCCGCCACCTATTCAGTATATACACAGGTCTGATGTCTTGAAAGCACTTACTCTCAGCTCTCTGTAGACGCTGGGGGCTCTTTGTGTAGATGATTCAACAAGTTTGAAGGTTGATTTGATAAAATCATTAAAAACAAACATGTCAATGCCTGGATAAGGTCTTAGTTGAAGTTGATTTTGACCAGACAAGAACTTGGATATCTTAGAAATCTTTGGAATAAAGGATATGGTGTATTTTATTTTTTGTAAATGTGTTTGATTTCCTTTTATTCCTAGGAATCTAAGTCCGTGCTGAATCTCTTCACAAGAATACGATAGTGAGCAGCCCGGGTCAGGACTGGTTTCAGGAGGAGCCTACTGAGTTGTGGTTGAAATGCACAGACTCACCAACGACACTCACAGACTAGCACTTAAAGTCCTCTCATCTCAGAGGATGCGGTCCCAACTTCCAACAACTGCCATCTCTTACAGTGACATCACTGATAAACACAAAAAACAAGCAGTCTATTGTCCAGACACACTGTCTGCTTAAAAAAGTCGGTCTTGTTCTCTTTTTCTGTTGTGGGAGTGAGGAAATTGTTTTTATTATATATTAGCAGAAGTATACATGTACAACAGTTATAAGCTATAAAATGTAACGGCGTAGCATTTTTTATGTATGTGTGTGTGTGTATGTGTGTGTGTGCGCGCGTGCGTTCAGGGGAGGATTTCTATATTTTGATAATGTGTGGATATGATCTACAAGCAGTATACAAGAGAAGAGAAACAATAAATAGGTGAACACACACACAGTTTCTCATGCAGCTGTAAAGAATGAACTGTTTATTGGCGTCTTGGCAGTGGTGGTTTGGATCCATGGCTAGAGATCAGTAAAAGGCCATGTGACACTTTTCTTTTATCCAGCGTTGGGAAGGTATTTCATCAAGAACGTTGCACAGAGGTCCAGTCATCCTAACAGCCCATCTGATCTGTGTTTTTGCTTTGGTTCACTCCAAGTATTACAATATGGTTTATGTTGTCCGATGCCACTTGAACAGTCCTATTTGGCACCGTTTATCGTTGAAACAAACACAGATTCTTCTGAGTTTTCTTTTCTTAATTTCTCTTGAACTTTCTTTTAAACTCAGAGTGCTACCAGCTCAGTAATCTGAGTATCCAGACCCCTGCAGGCCCCGACAGAGCAGAGAAAACTCCTTCACAATTTCTTTAACACGACGTTTGTTGGTTTGCTCCCTGGAAGAAAGAAAAAAGATGTATGAATTTTGTCGAAACACGTCACTTTATTACACTGCATTTTTGTGTCTCTTTGGATCAAATCTGTTATCTAAATGTATGATTTGTGTTATTATTTTTTCATGCATTTCTATTTTCACTTTTTTTTTCACTTTACTATTGCACAGAAAATATGTTTTTTGCAAAATATTTAATGCAACTGCAGACTGAGAGACTTCTGCTCTCAATATCCCCGATCATGTTCCTACTGCAATGAAGAGAAATGTGTTTATGTTGTGTCGACTTATTCATTGTGTGAGAGTATACCGACATACAGGCCAATATAAAGTGGACAATTTACCCAATTAACCAAACCTGCATGTCTTTGGACTGTGGGAAGAAGCCGGAGCACACGGGGAAAACCCATGCTAAGGGGAACATAGAAAGACCTAAGCCGATTGCTGGTTTCTAACCCAGAATCCCTTTGCTGTGAGGCAACCCAATGAACTTATGATTTTATCAAGTTTGTTTGTAATTTTTCTCTTGAATAAGGAGTTTTCTTACAGTCAATTCTCTTTAGACACCATGAATGAAGAGTTTTGAGAACACTTAGAAACAAAAACAGTTCTGGTGTATTAGGTAGATGATCACCTCAGAAGCTGCTGAGTGAAGGTGTGTTTCTGCTCTGTGGAGACCTGGGAAGAGGGGAACCCTGGGTTCTGAAGTGTTTCCTTCAGCCACTGGGACAACAGAGCTGGACAGTGTCTGTTTAGGCTCAACAAAACCTCCGAGAAGTAATCTGTCAGACTGCGAGGTGACTCACCACCAACCGCCTGACACAGAAATAAAAGCATACGTTAGACGGCAGTTTGGAGGAAACTTTTTTTTTTTTTTTTAAAGATGATTTTTTGAGCATTTTAGGCCTTTAATTCCACAGGACAGGTGAATACATGAAAGGGGAGAGAGAGAGAGAGAGAGAGGGGGAATGACATGCAGCAAAGGGCCGCAGGTAAACCTCTATATATGTGCGCTGGGTCTGCCAACTGAGCTAACCTGGCCACTTTTTTTCAGTAAACTCGAACAGGAGAGTAAACGCCAGTATATGGGCGCCGCTCTACCATCTGAGCTGTCTGGGCGACCCGGTGGTTACATTTTTAAATAAGACTAAACATCAGGGTTAAAGTGCATCCACTGGTTAAATAATTAAGTTTAAAAAACAGCACTCTCAAAATCAATATGCACAATGACTTCACACAGGGCAATGCTGATAAATATTTCATATCCAGTTGTGTCTAATGACTGGCTCACCTGGAGTATGGTCTCTGTCAGAAGCTTTCCATCTCTGTGCAACACTTCACCAAGCGAGGGCATGTCTTTGCAACGAGGCAACAGCTCTGTCTGCAAGGGACAGGGCAACAAAATCACAAGTCTCTATGAGCCCATAAGTTGAAATGAGATTTACAATTAAAACTTGGACATTTCTGCCTCAACTTACAAAGAATAGAGTGGCTGCTTTAACTGTGGGCGTCTCTGGGAACTTCAGTGATAGAATCCCTGGAAAAAACAGAGGATAAAAAGATTTTTTTCCACACAAAAAGTAAATGCTTCTGAGGGGAAGGTTGTGTCTTGAAAAGAAAAAACAAGAGCAAAGTCAAATTTTAAATTGCATTGACTCTAACTTATATAACGGGTCAAATCATCCTCTACATTTCATTTCAATCAGTTTTGATACCATTATCTATTTTTTTATTCACTGTTCTTAACGTGTGCAAAAAAAGATCCTACATTAGATATTGACTCATATTTGTGAGAATGACTTGTATACAGTAGAAGTATACAGGGATACTCACCGCTGTAAAAAAGCCCTTTAACATCTAGCCGGTCAGACAGGAACATATCAGGCTTCCTTTTAAGAATCTAAATGAACACAAAATGATTATGTTTTCTTTGTGCTGCAAATGTACTTAACATTAGACAAGAATAGTCAACCCACCTGAGCATGAAGGTGCATAAATGATTCTGCAATATCAGGATGATTCCGTGGACCTGTAAAATAAATATAAGATAAGACCAGAAAAACATATGTCTAACAAGTAAATAGGAATTAAGTGCAGGTGTTTATTACCTTGCTGAAATATAGTGAGTGTGGCAGAAGTCAACACCTCAATAAGGTTTTTGATGTTAGAGATGTGGTGTTCCTCTCCGGCAAATATGTGAACCAGCTTAAAAAAAATTAAAAAATAAAGTAAAGTGATATATATACATATATAAGAACATGATTTGCAGTTTGGAGGGATATTGCTTTTATCCCCATTTTGATCTGTGGGGGCGTACCTGCCGCGCCAGATCCAGCGCTGAGGCTTGTGGGAAGGCGCTATAGATCTGCCCCAGCATCTCACTCAGCTGAGCCACCATCAGCCCGAAATCGTGTAGGAGGGTTCGAACTGACTTTTCAAATACCCCGCACACTGCCTGGAAAGGGAAAGGGAGAGAGCTGTGAGTCAGTAAGCACACACAGATATATCATACAAGTACAGACACACAAGACACACACACACACACACACAATCAGGGTTCTTCTTCTGTTACAAAGGAGAGCCTTTTAAAAAATGTGTTGTGTTACATTAACATGATTCACACACACACACACACACACACACACACACACACACACACACACACACACACACACACACATATTTATGCAAGCAGTAAAAAAACAACTCTTACCTCTACTACCTCTGAGTCATCAAGCCACTTGCTGAGGACAGTTTGAATCAACGTGAACACTTGCTGTAGCACAACAACAACCTTAAAACAAAATTTGAATATATATCAGATAAAGTATTTAAAATAAGTATGTTTGGTTCAGGTTAGCATATTAAATATTTTGCATGTTCAGAAATTTAGATATAGAAGGCCCATTCTAAGAGTATATGCACTGTTTGACTGGTGTTTAAGGAAACAGTTACGGTAATTTGATAATATTAAGACATAGTAGCTGGTATGATATATACTGTATATAGATATGACTAGACTCACTGGATTCTGCGTGATCTGTGAGGGAGTGAGTCTTGGACTGGATGTTCCCTCTGAGCTGTCTGCTTGTCTGTTGATGTCCAGAGTGGTAAAGAGACTGGACAGCATCCCCAGGATGTGGATAATGGACTGTTTGTTAGTAGGGTCAGGCTGTAAAGGGAGACAACAAGGATGGGTTTGATATGTAGCCTTGTGATAACAAGTAAAGATATTGTCAAGGGGGACAGTGGTCGCGAGAAAAAAGTGAAATTTATAAGTTGTTAGTGTAAATGTTGTGTCAAATGCTGCAATATAAAGCAGCCAGCAGTATCTGAGTCTCTGTCAACAGCTAATTCAGCCCCTGTAACTGACTGTCACCCTGGATAAGTGTCACTTAGAACAATAAAATGTATTTTATGTGCACTCTGATAACTGTGCATTGCAATATGTTAAGGTGTACTTTTTGACTATATTTATAATGGAAGGAATACTTCACGGTACTTATTTTGGTCACTACTGGTTGCTAGTAGAGTGTGTAAATTTTAGCTATTAAATACATCTTAGTCTGCCTTTAAAGACAATCACTTATCAATATTTATTTTAAATATATCAAATCTACTTACAGTATACTACATTGTATGACTAGGCATGTCCAACTTTATTGTGAACCTAAATTGATGAATGGGGCTGCATTAAATATTAATTTCTTAAAGCAATCAATCAAATATACCTATTAATAGTGTAGGAAAATGAAGTTGTACCTACTTTAATGTAAACTGTTTGGCATTTTAATAAAAAATAAATACCATAACTTGCAGTAAAATACAGTATTAATATGTTTTTATTTAAATGTAGCACCAAAATTACTTAAAGTATAATATAGTGTACTTGCTTTATTCAATTTGTACTTGGGCACAACAACCTCAAGTACAATATATATATATATTTTTATTTTTTTTTATTTGTGGATTTTCTTTGGATGTACCTCCTGCTGGGCCAGTGTATCCAGCTGCTGGACGTGTGGGGTGATAAGAGAGTGAAGTCTGCCCAGAACCTCCTCTACCGGCAGGGCGGACAGGAGGAAACCCAGAGCCTGCATCATCCACATGCACTGGCTGCTCTGCACACAGACACACAGACACACACACAGCACACATTACACATGATGTCCTCAGAGAGAAGCTCGGTGAACTTGTGTTCACAGAACAGAGAAGAACTGGTGAATGTTGAAGGCTGTTTCCTCACCTTATGGATTTCTTTTACGAGTACTTCCTGCAGAGGAACACAAGTGTTAAAGGGAACATTTTCAGGTTCATACTTATTTTAGGCCTCTACTAGAACATGTTAACATGCTTTAATGCTCAAAAAGCACATTATTGTTCTCAAATCCATCTGAATGTACATGTTTTCACCCTCTGTCTGAAGTGCTCTGTTTTAGCACCTGTTTCTTTAAGTCCCCCCTACCAAAAATACCTGATCTGTTCTGATTGGTCAGTGTGTCTGCACCGTTATTGCAACTGGAGAATGACTGTAACAGCACTGAAGCGTCATGTTCTTCAACCTATATATTATATACACAAGCATAGTACATCACAACCATACAGAAGTCCTGACGACTCGTTTAATAGCCCAGTTTCTGAAAAGGGCTGTATGCAGTATTTATATAGTACCCAACCTGCTTTATATTCCAAAAAGTTTTTATTTTTGCAATACCAATGTTTAAAAAAAAAAAAGCTGTGTGTCAGACCTGTGACACGGTCAAGATGTCCTGAGCGTAGGGGCCGAGGTCATGTCTACACTCCCTGCAGATCCTCTTTAGAGTGGATACACTGGACACAGACAGTTCTGCCTTCACAAGGCCCTGAAGCACCATTGGTAATATTCCTCCCAACATCACAGGGTGATCAGCCAACCACTCAGCCAGGGATCCTGGCCAACAGGGTAATTCAGTGAGGGGGTACATGTCATGGATAGTATGTGTAAATGGGTTTGATTGCAGACCAGAAGACAACATTTAAATCTATGGCCATAACTAATACTGGTTGTATTTTGTTAAATTCTGCTTAATTGTAAAACATTAAACAAACAAAGTCAAGAGACTATGTTAATAGGGACACAATAGGAAACAGGTGTCTGTTATGTACCTATTGTGTACATGACGGTGTCAGCCAGCACAACGTTGCTGATGTTGATTCTGGGGATGAGACCAATAAGACCAGGGATAACGTCAGAGTAGTTCACATCTATTGTCTCAGCTATGGACTGGAAACCAAATAACAGAGCCTCTGTGTCCTGAAGAGGAGAAAAAAAAGTTAGTTCAAGAGAGGGGGAAGAGAAAACACAATCAGGAGGTGGTAGGAATACAGATTTATACACATTAAGAAAGAGAATCAAGAAGAAAAAAATATCTGCTTTGTGATATACTATGCAGTTAAAACTTTACAGAGATAGTATATGTACATGGAATGAAACTCAGTGATTGATGATGACATTACCTGCCATACTGCTGACTGTTGGGGGTCCATAAGCTGTCTGCCCAGCCTGTCATAGAGGTTACTGAGCAACTCTGCCCCCAGCATTTCATATACATACATCAGAGTGTCAGAAATGTCCACTCTGAAATGCAAAAGAGACATGGAAACATATTTGTAGATATACATAGCTACCATCTTAAGCCCTGCTGGCAGAAATGTCTTGACAACTATTGGCTGGATTGCCATGAAATGTAGTACAGCCATGTACGTTTTATCCACCTAAATCCAGAGACGTTTTCTTTCTTGTGAGAAACAAGATCAAATCCAGTTTATCCTTAAACCCTTTAGTTTTGTGTCTTACCTGTAAATTCTGAACTGCTCCTTGTCATCCGAAGACCAGGATGCGTACTCCTCCTGGGAGGGATAGTGGGATTTATGTAGTAGCACGTCCACCAGTTGGAAGTAAACCGGCCTGTAGACCTGCAGATACACTGCCTGCTTCTCCTCCTCAAATGACAAGATATCATCCTGAACATGCAAGACAAAAATTGAAAGAAAGCTTGGTGATTTAATGCATTAATGCAGTTACATGAGTAGCATATTTACCAGAAAAGAAAAAAAAAACATTTAATGTAAAATAGTATATATATGTACATATAAATCATTCGTTTATGATTTTTACCTGCAGAGTGTACCAGAAGGTGAGCGTCAGGGAGCTGGTGGTCTCACTGACTGGGTAGTGCCCAGGGATGCCAGTACAAAAGAGAATCATGTTAACCAAAGCCAGATATTCTTGCCAGTGCTCCACCTGTTCCAACAAAACCCTGACATACACAAACACATTGTTCCAAATTAAGAAATGAAAGCCATTCACTAAGGCCCGGTTATAGGATGGCGGTGTGTGTGTGTGTGTGTGTGTCCCTTTATGTGTACCTGGAGTGTGTTTCCCCCATAGCAACAGCAATGCGACAGATACCGTGCAAGGTTTCCATGTCCCCATCCTGGGCCGCTGTCTTCAGCTGGTCATGGAGACCCAGTACCAGAGGCATCAAGTTTACCAGAGCCTCAATGTACCTGCACACACATGTTCTGGTTCACACACCTGGAAATAGACTGGGACCTAAATGAATTTATGATGCAGTGTGCTTTTCACCTCTGGCTGTCAGGCTGTGAGATTGCATTGACTATTGTCTCCACAGCCGTGTCAAACAGCTCTGCGTTGGACAGTGCAGTGAAACAATCCTGGACCAGTTCATGACTCTCCCCTAATGGCACATCCAGCCCCACCCAGCTGGACAGGCAGCGGAGCACCTTCTCTTTCACCTGGATTGAGGAGTCCTGGCTTTGGAGCAGCTGACGCAGCATGGGACACACCACCGCCCACTCCCCAGCCAGGGCCTCCCTCAGCAGGCAACGACGAGCATGAGCCAGCCGGCTGCTCTGGAACTCCTCTGGAAGTACAGTAAGAAGCTCCAGCAGTGCGAGGCAGTGTGCTTGAGGGTCCTGGGTGGCCTCTGCACCAGAGCCGCCTTCAGAGTCAGGCTTCTGAGGTTGGAAGGCCCTCACCATGTCTGCCACCGGCTGGGGCCAAGCCTGTGGAATCAAGTTAAGAGCCATAGAAGCCAGGGCTACACACAGCCTGGTTAGCACCAGTTTGGGCCCAGAGGAGAAGTGTAGGATGTGGGAGAGGAGCTGCATCTTTAAGCTCTCATGCCGGTCTGTGGGGAGGTCGCTCCAGTGACGGGAGATCTTGGTGTGGAGGGTGCTGGCGCCAAAAAACTGAACTTCTGGGAGCTGCAAAGTGACAGACTCACATTATGGACAGACTGTAACAGATGCTGTTGACATACACACAATGTTTATGTTTTGTAGCTCTAATCAGCACTGACATCTACCCGGTCTTTCTTAACTGTATTATGGCTGATGTTCTTGCATAATGCAACAGTTGCAAATGTTGATGGTGCAGTTGTAAAGATGTCTGAGCAGTAGCACAACAGACCTTGTCAGAGCCAAGCAGGGCCCAGCAGAACTGCCATGCCTGTGCAGAGGCCTGGGCTTGGGTCAGCCACTTCTGGGCCACATTCTTATGCTCCATGTCCGGGTCAAAGTACAGCTGGTAGAGAGCCTTGAGGAGGAGAGAAGAACCAATACAAAAGGAAACACTTGAACAAAATGTAATTTAGTAATAAGTGATAAGGATAGTACTGATGATGCGGCATATTTGGTGAAAATAAAAAAAATCAGCACTCCTTATATTTCCTGAGGAGGTATGGTAATGACAATAAATGCATCTTGTGTAACAGGTTGGTAATTGAATTGTTGTGAACAACAAGCATCAATAATAATGAATGCTGAATGTCTAATTGTTTGAACAAAGTAAAATAAATGTGTTGTCATAGCAACTAATCCAAGGCAAATGCTGTAAGTTATTATTAGGACAGCATATGCTTATAGCTGGTATCATGTTACAAAATGTCCAGTTTGTCTAATCTCCCTGTGTTGAACAACAGTTAAACAACCCCCATTTTCTATTTGACAAACTTTGTTTTAGCCTTTATACTTTATTACGTTATTCTATTAAATACAATGTCCATCCAGACGAGATGATGATGTTGCAGCTCCTCTTTTTGACAAACATATCGATTCAAATTAGCTTTCGTGCTCTGAATTGTGCCAATAAACATGAATCCAGTGAAGTGGCTGATTATTGACGAGTAACTTACCGACTCCACATTTTCCATCGTTAACTCCAACTCAACCGGGCTGACTCCCGGATTGGCTGGGTGCTCCATCTGGTGCAACGTAAAGGTGTCTCCCCGTTGTCGTTGAAAAACCCTCAAAAATGAAATCCTGATCGTCAAAAAAAAGTTATTAAAACGAGACACCGTCCTCTAAAGTGTGTCAAAGCACGCTGACAGAGGACGCAGCGTGTCACTCAGCTGTCCACACAGACAGAAGCCTACTACACATGTGGGCAGTGCGCTCAGGCATGACGACACACTGACCTCTGTGGGGGCTCAAAAGTTGTCCTCACATTCCCACCAGCAAACACTGACACCACCCTTAATGTCTAGAAACTACCACTGCTGCAAGCCTATACAGTAAACATGGATACAGTAACACTTGCTACAGCTATTACAGGCGCTACAACAGGCGCTCCTGGCGCAGACAACTGCGTCTCTGACGCACTGACATCTGATTGGAGCAGCGGAGCAACAGCGACAGCAAACTGTCGGAGGAATAGATGAGAGATGAGTGATTCTGGCAGGAAAAAGAAAGAGCTGTAGAGCTGCCTAAAACCAAAATGTTCGGGGAAATCGGGGACGCGTTTTGCTCTTTGGATTAAAGCACGTGCAGCCTTTTCTGCTCCCTCCGCCGCCCGCATGCAGCCTGCCGTGCAGCCCCACCCCTGCTTCTCTTCTGCCCGACTCCCTCAGGATATTTTTAGCGCTGCTGATGTGCCCTGTCAAATCACGTAACGGAAACAACCTCAGTGCTAAAGAAGCAGAGCTGCTGTGGAGAGACCACTCTGCTGAATTTGTATTGTGATCCGCAGGGGAAGGCCGCGAAGGAGATGACATCCGGAATAAATTTGGCGTTTTGCGTGTTGGTGGTGCTTACCGGCTCTTCGCAGACAAGAGGTAGGCCTAAGGTGGCATCCTTGGTGGGTGTGTGTGTGTGTGTGTGTGTGTGTGTGTGTGTGTGGACAGATTGCACATCCTGCTGACGCGAGTTGGAGCCGTTGTCGATTCCTCACATGATGCTCTTGACAGCAGACTGATCTTAGAAAGTTCGTGCAGAGCTGCAGGCTGTTGGTTGCATTTTATAATTATGTTCTCTTATATTTATTTCATCTACTTCTCTTCTCTATGAGCTTAGCACCTCAGCAGATCATTTTGATTTCCAAGAATGTGGGCGTTTCTTGGTAACTCTTTTTTCTATGATTTGTGTCCACCAGTCTTCTATTTTATTTATGTATTTGAAGTTGTAATATAGGCCTAATTAATTTAGACTTTTCATTGTATGTCTGGTTTTCATTAACAAATGTAATGCAGGACAGCACCCAAAATATGTAACAGTCAAACACATGATCAAGAATGACATTAGCCGATTAATTGATTAGTCAAATTAATTATCAACTATTTTGATAATAGATTAATTGGATGAGTCATTCGCAAGCCTTTTTTTTTTAAATATCTCTGGTTACAGCTCCTACAAAATGTGTTTAATGATTTCTCTGGACTTTTAGGATAGCAATAATAGGCAATTAATCATTTTGAGTACTTTTACAGGAAATGTGTACCAAATTTCTCCGGTTCCAACTCCTCACATGTGAATCATTTCATTTATTTTAGTCTTCTATTATCGTATATTTTGGTTTTGGACTGTTCGTCGGACTAATAGGAGAAAACAATGTTATAGATGAATATATTTTCATCACTTTAGTATGATTTATCTTTTATTTCCTAGGTCAGAGCAGTGCTTTGCCTCCTGTCCTCACCCTGGCTGCCCTCCATCATCATGCTGGAAGATCAGCATCTCCTGACTTGAGGTCAACGCACTTGTTGACCTCAAGCTCTGCAGTGGCTACATCTCAACACACAAATGTACCCGTCGTCATGACTTCACCTTCAGGTAACCAGAAAACCTGCATGCACTGTGCTTCTTTCTGAAGGCTTTTAATTTAGAGACATTCAACTATAGGGTCATCATTGTGTCCATAATTCTATAATTGTGCATCTATAATTTTCCAGTCCAGTCGGTCAACTTTGTCCAGATTCTTAAAATAAATCATCCCACACATTAAAAGCTGGTTGTTTTCAAACACAGACTCAGCTTCACTGCCAGCAGCGTTCCAGGAACAGATTCCTCCTGACCCCCACGACTGCATTGAGATGGAGAATGTGTGTCGCAACCTCATCTTAGAGCTTCCCTTTTATAGATCAGATAAATATAACCTCTCCACTGATACTGTGTTGCCTTTTTGAACATCCCATAATTAACAAACATTACGACATATCGCCATCCAGATCACACCCTTGCCCCCTTTTTTAGCTGCTGTCGTCATTTCCCTGTAGAGTAAGTTGTCACTTGGCAAAAGCTGCCGTTGGGAGTTTCTCACTTCAAAAACTGAAGATTACATCAAATCCATATCCACAACGTTCCACTTCCGGGATTGCTTCTTTGTGTTTTAATTTAAACTCCAGTGGATTTATGTGGACTAACTGCTCCTCAGATCTCTGCAGGGTAAATCCAGACGTCTAGCTGTCCAATCTGACTTTTCTGTTGCACGACTAAAACAACCTTTGAACGCACACGTTCCACCAAAGACCAAAAGTTCCTTCCCGAGGCTATTTTGCAGCAGCAGCGTGGCTCTGTCTGGTGCTTAGCCCCACCCAAGATGATTTTGATTGCTTTAAAGAAATGACAATAAACCATGGCATGTTTTTTTCTCACCTCAGCATGCTGTGTGGAGTAGAAAGGACCCTCCTTTGCAGTGCTGGGGAGGAAGGTCTGGCAATGCAAGATTATTGCATCACTAATTACTTTCATGGCTTTGTGACTTAATGCGGAATATGCACAAGTATAATACTATTATGGTCTCTAAATCTTGGCTTATAAACAATTATTTACCTTTCTCTTTTGCCCACATGAGCACTAATGACTGTCTGTCCCTTCACTCTATCCTAGATGTAAACAGTAGTCTGACTGTAATTATACAGTGTATAAGGTTCTTGAACACACCTTATTCCCAGCCCCTTACCCAGCTGTCAGCATGCGTTGTCAAACGAGATGTTAACAGCCACATGTCCTTAAGGTGAAGTAAGAATGTACTCATGTTAAAAGAGGGACAAGACAGTAAGCTTGGTGTGTTTATCTTATATTCAGCAAGTTTACAAAGAAAATTAAAGCATCATCAAACTAATAAAGAACTGACTAAGAAATATAACATAGACACTCTTGTAAATTACATAACAGTTCTGTAACAAATATTGGCTTTGTAAAAACCTTTAACTGTATTCACTATGACTGCAGCTAACCTTTTTTATTGATCAATGATTAATCCACTCATAAATCATTATAAAATCCACTCATTATCAAACACAGCCTTAATATCATATACAGTGGGTACGGAAAGTATTCAGACCCCTTTAAATTTTTCACTCTTTGTTTCATTGCAGCCATTTTCCA
>NC_048418.1:8022981-8047628 GCF_013103735.1 Etheostoma cragini | reverse complement strand
AAACAAAGAGTGAAAAATTTAAAGGGGTCTGAATACTTTCCGTACCCACTGTATATGTGTGTGTGTGTGTGTGTGTGTATATATATATACACACACACACACACACACACAGTATATGTCCGGGTTTGTTGTTGTTGTGTTTTTGTGTTGTCAGTTTGGCATAAAAGAGTAAAAAAACACACAATATTCATTTTTCACAAGCAACAAGCAAATTATTGCCTTTTGTGCTTGAAAAACATCTTAAACAATTGATTATCAAAATCGTTGCCAAAACATTTTCTGTCTATGAACAATATCTTGTTTTGGATTTTCTAATGTTGAGTCAATCAAAACCATCCTTTAATGTATGTCTTAGTTCCCCTGTAATATAGGAGGCATTCATAAATTACCACGCTGAGGGGTGGGAGGAAATACGACCCACAGGGGCGTTTTCCGTCCTTGTACCTAAACGTTACGGAAGCAGGTTGTAAACACATCGTTGTGAATGTTGTCAAACTCCCATCCTAATTACCACAGCCACTAGACGACGGTGCCTAATAATTAACGTAAATATGGGTCATATTGTTGCTTGTATAAACTAGTCTTGCTCTACAGGACCTACCTCCACAGTGCTGCGGAGTCGAGTCTGGGAGGCGTCCAATGTACCCTGCAGAGATCTGAGGGGCAACTGAATTTCCAGCGTTACCGGAGCAATCCCAGACGTGGAACATCATGGATTTAGACTAGCATAAACTGATTTAGGAAGGACAGACAGACTTAAAGCTGAGAATTTGGCAGATTGTTGCCCTCACCAAATTTATGTGGATACCTGTTGTTTATCTGAATCAGCCAAATTCAAAAAGATGCAGTAGTGGGCAAAGTGTGACATCCACCACTACCATTAGAATTCTGTTATTTGATGCATGAAAATACAAACGGTGTGTAAAACAGGTAACACTGTGCTTAACAGGGTTTCTTGGCTTTGTCTTGTAGGATAGGGGAGACATGACAACAAAAACGTTAAATATAGCAGCTTTAATGTCAGTGGGAGGGATCCATTATCGTGAGCCGGCTAGTGTAGAGTTACCTTTCAAGTATTATCTGTACTGTTTGGAATTGATACCGCATTTCCTTCACCCCACTTTCAGCTGCCACAGATAGCCTTTCTTCTGCACCGACTGTACAGAGCACCACCCCCCTGCTGCACATCGCAACCACAGATAGCCGAGCTTTTCTGACCACAGATCCCTTCACAACCTTTTCATCTCAGTCAGCCCGCACAGTGCAGGATGCAAGCTCCACAGCCCACGCCTCCACCATCCAGCCACAGTCTGAATCACTAACCTCAGCCACCACACAGCCGACAACCACAGGACGCCCTTTGACCTCAGTTCCACGCCAGGGTCCTGCTGGCCCAACACACCGGGAAGTCCCATCTGAGCTTAATGTTGGAGATGAAGGTATGGTGATGGGTGTATTGTATTGTACTTTGTTTCATTCTAAAATCGTGTACAATGTTTCGTTATGATTATCCATTTTTGTGTCATTTAGAACTCCAGGGGCCCAGCTACCGCTCAAGCTCCCCTTTAGACCCCCTGCTGGCCGGTCTGCTGTCAGTGTTCATTGCCACCACTGCTATTGTCTTCATCATCCTCTTCCTCAAGTTCCGCCAGCGAACAAATCACCCAGAATTCCATCGGCTGCAGGATCTACCCATGGTAAGATACATTCGTCAAATACAGTGCCGTAAGGTTGTGACTAAAGGGGCACCATTCTCTGCAGTGGCTTTAATGGCAAGCTCCCTCTACAGGACTTCAGACCAGATTTTCAACTCGCCAATAGTTTTTAGAGCTCCCCAACAAAAGCCCCAGATCAGAGGCAAACAGGTGTCGGCTTGGCGCTCGGGTGTTGGCAGTTGAGGGGGATGTTTACCATTCAAAAACGCAAGACAGGCTTGCCAGTCTCTCACAAACATGTTTCAGATATCTAACATGCTCATTTTCAAGAGCTGATAGTGACTCAGCCAGGGAGCTACTACCAATAAGAGCACAAGATACAAGCTGAGGGGGAATAAGGGGAGGGGGTCACCTGTAACTTGTCTGGAACTTGCTTGGAACTAAGTTGTTGTTGCAACAAGAAAAAAACTCTCTAAAACTATTAAGACGTGTGGTTATTTTGTGAACAGGTGTGCCCTTCTTTTCTTTTACTTCTTTGTTTTATTGCTGCTCAGATACCAGCAACTTGGAGTGCATGTTTTTGGCATACGCCCCCCCAAAAAAGGTTCTAGAGCATGCTATTACGTCTTGTCTTGTGTCACTTTTCACGTTTCTTTCTTAACATCTAGTTTAAATGTTGTTTTAATCATCTTCTCCAGGATGATTTGATGGAGGACACGCCACTCTCCAGATACACCTACTAACGGAAGCATCCCGTCATCCCCTTCCACTACTTACAGAGAACAGAAAGCAAAGCAGACACCAAAGGAAGACCAGTGTGGATCTGAAGAAAAGCTTTGTCTGGATGCAGTTGCATCTCTGCAGACAAGTTTTTAGTCAGTGATAATATGTATCTGCGTTTCCATGAGACGGATCCATAAAGTCTCTTAAATAGGAGGTTTCAGAACTACTTTTTCCACATTCCCTGACATTTTCAGTCCAGTGTAAACTCTTTGAGTATATAGTGCCTCTGCACCATGGATGTATTTTATTGAGCTGCACCTCTGACTGACCCCCTATGTATGCATTGCACTTTAATGTGGCACGAATGGCCACATTGCCCCCTATGGGACTTCTGAGGTAATGTGGATCAAGGTTGCAAGAAGTCCTCCCATGTATTTAATTAACAACCTCAGGTTATCCATTCAGAAATAACAGACTGAGAGAGAAATGGGAGAGCTGCCAACATGCCTAAAATGATTAAGGAATATCAATTATGAACCCAGTGACCAAATATAAGTGAAGTGCACTTTCAAATTAAATTGCCAGGTTGCACTAGTTGTCTTAAAACTGAGGACTTGCCTAAAATCTACACAAAAATCAGAAGTGATTTTACAAGTCAAAAGCCTTGCACACAAAATAGCATTCAATTACTCAAATTTACCAAGTTACCCCGAATTATATGCAGAAAACAAATATTGTTGCAGCCTTTTAATGTGCAGTTACAAGTTATGAAAAATTTTTATCATTCTGGTCTGATGCTTATAATAAAACTAGGATAAGGTCATGGTGTTTACAATGACAAATGTTTACTCAGTTTAGAGAGAATACTACACTAAACCCTTTAATATGAGAAAATTGTAAAGGTACAACACACTAGTATTGTAAAATTTGTTGTAAAATACATATTTATAAAGAATGTATTTGTGGTGGTTGTTCAAATGCTTAAAAGGGGAGACTGAGAAGAGACAACAGATTTTCCAAGGTGAGCTTGTTGTTACTGGTATTAGCCTGAGTATCATGCAAATGTGCTGGACCTTAGCTGTTGTATCAGTTTGTACCTAGTGTGTTGTGAGTTACTTTGCTGTGCCACCAGTGATGTAAGTAAGGTTTATTTACATAGCACCTGAAAACAACTACACTATAAATGAATGTACACGTATGATAGTATGCGATTGAAATGTAAATTTTTCTGTTTGATAATAAAACAGAACCACATACTGTTGCATATTGTACAAGAGCTTACAGCTATAGCATGTGGGTGAGTTCTAAAGCATTATGCTGTGTCATTGGTGTGTTGAAAGTGCTATCTGGACAAACTGACAGATCTTGCATGTTGTGGGATTGCCGACCAGTGAATACATCCCATCCATATTCATTAATGATGAATTTCTCTTTCTAGAGAACAGTTATATGGGTCAGAGGTTACACATGTTACAATGTCTAATAAGAGTTATGAAGAGTGGCTTTTATTACGAGGTGAATGACTGAGTGAGTCCATTCTGGGGACTTCGTCCTTACTAGCAACAGTTTCCAACAGAGAAGGGGTTCCGGGGTCTCCTCCAACCAAGCAGGGCGTGGCCGCACCAGACGGTGGACAGCATCAACCCGAGTAAAGCCACGTTCCCAAACGCTCCCCACTTTCGTTTTTTAGGATCTAATTGAGATTAGTAGTATTAATAATAATAATAATAATAATAATAATAATAATATCACCTTCCCAACCTATGTTATGTACAAAAGCAAAAAGTGAACAAATAAAACATGGAGTGCCCAACATTTTCTTACCTCCTGTGGAGTACCCATGTGCAAACACCTCTCTGCTTACAATCCATACAGCTCCAAGTCCACTGGCAAGACGCTATGGTAACCAGACACACACACACACACACACACACACACACACACACACATTTATTATAACAGCATCCAATAAGAAGAGTATACATTCTTCCAGAATCCCTACATATCCTATCAGTTAAAAAAGACTATTCCTTAAATGATGTGTTTTAATTGCTAAAGATTGTATATGCATATGTGTTGGTGCTACACCAGTCTAATAAACTTACAGGAGCATGTGCACCACCAATTGCCAGGCAGAAAAGAAAGGCGGGATAGATCTCCAGGCTGGTGAGAGGTGATAACAGCATGTTAACTTTCACCTTGTTTCCCATTGTTACCATGAATCATGAAAGTGTGTTGCAATATCTGTCAAGTGAGTGCAAAAGTTGCATTGCTCATATTTCAGCTCATACGCACGTGTGTTGGTGTGCACGTTGGATGCAATTGAAAATGTTTCCAGTCTCTGGGTCGTCACTGTACATCTGGGGATACTGCAAGGCAAGACAAGTTTATTTGTATAAGCAATTAAAAGGTGCTTTACACAAGCCACAAAAAGACACTGCCCAAGAATGAGACTAAACTTGTTGTGGTGCTGTTTGAATGGGTGGGTTCAGCTCTCAAACAATATGAATTGGAAAGCGTGGACTATATCCTGCTATTCTGCTCACCTGTACATTGTACTTCTTGCGGGCTTTGCCAACTTTAACGGCCAGATGTCCCATCATCACAATACTGGCAACGCCAGTTAACACCACATATCCATATTCTTTGGAAAGCACAACCATCCTGGCAAACTTGAAAAAGGGAAACATTAACTGGATTAGATTTGGTTATTACAAATAAACAGTGCACACACACACACACACACACACACACACACACACACACACACACACACACACACACACACACACACACACACATATATATATATATATATATATATATATATATATATATATATATATATATATATATATATATATATATATATATATATATATATATATATATATATATATATATATATATAAAATCTACCTATTACATTTTTATTTTAGCCTAACTTTTTTGTTCTATTTAAGAAAATAAGAAGTTATTGTTCAGGCACAAAATGCTTCCTTGCCCTCTTTAACAAACAAATAAATCCGTCAAAACAGGAGAAAAGAGGCTGTAAAACCAAGCGGAGAGCAAGGCCGCCTTACAAAGAAAAAGTCAAACGAGGATACCACACCGGCGACGCCATTAATTTAAGACCAAAAAGTTTAAGGAAGTACAAAAAATCACTCACAAAATATATACGTTTACCTTAAAGATGTAGTGTACGAGTTTGAAAGCTGTAACGCTCAGATGAAACCACAGTGACTGACTAAACGACCCCACTGAATTTTCCTGCTCAAATATATCCGTGTGCGTAGATGCTTACGTAACACACCTACACGCCTACACACACACACACACACACACACACCTACACACAAACAGCGGGCGTGGTGACCGTCTGTACTACTTACTGTACCAGCTAACGCTACAGAATGTCTGACTTTTGGGAAATTACTTACTCGATACCTTTTCTAGCTAATAGCTAATATAACTAAACGTTATCGGAACATCCGGTTTCACTTGTCTAAACTGTAGTTACTCAGACTGAGTGATACAATGCTCCACAGAAACATGTCCTCCAAAAATCAGTTCCACTTCGCTGACATGCGCCCTAGACCCGTACACTCAGGTAAAGCTATGGATGCTATACGTACCATAGAGAACCATCCCTACGCGCGTTATGGGGGTAACCAGCTATAATAAGTGATTTCCCATGTGATTTCCCTACGAGAATGATGAATCAAGCTAAGCTCTAGCTACTTTCCCCAGCGTTGTTCGCCAGAGTGTCGCTGACCGTCTGAAAAGACCTTACAGCTGTGATATAGCTAGCGTTAATCACAACATATCACGGACTGAAGTGAGCTTCATGTGTACATTGTTGTTACATGCAAGTTAGTAGTTTGTCACATTAAGATTTAAATACATTTGTATTCAATTCATGTTGACAATAAAATTGGCACTTCTGGGCTCACTGTTAGTGTTATACCGGGCGGTTGCTATGGAGCGCAGCGCAGGTAACGTTAGCCTTCATTAGCAGCTGAGCTAGCACAGACTATTTTGCTTAAAGCTAAAGAAAGGCACACAATAACACAAATAAACCAGATCGTTATAGCATAAAAGGGCAATTCCACTTTTCTGCGAGGTAAATTGCTGTTATGTGTACAGATGAACGGCTTACCTCCGTGGCACCCGTTATAAGTTTGTTAGTCTAACGTTTTTTTTTTCTCAGATGAGGAGGGAAACTTTCGAATCATAGCGGTTGTTCTATCGTGGCTATGAACCAGTCAGATTGCTTGATTTTAGCTTAGCTAGGTTACTACTAGCAAGAAATATTTAATTCTAAATCCACTACCACTAGAGCTTTTGTTGCTAGTTACTTTAAATACAAAGATTTTACACACACAACATTATCAAAAGAACAATATTACACACCCATTATATAAAAATGTTTAAATTAGCTCCACCTTCTACAGCTATGCAACTCTCTCACATAAATGCAATAATAATACTAATAATAATAATAATGATAATACAATTATATAATAGCCTATATCACAAGTGTCAAGCTCAAGGCCACCCCTGGCCTACATAATTGTATAAAACGTAGAGGGGCATTTGTCTGCATTGTGAGTACTTTTGCTGGTACTAAAAGAACACTTTAAGTATAAAAACAATAGTAGTAGTACAATACTATATAGGCCTACTTGTGTGCTTTACCTTAAGTGTAATTTTCAATACAGGATTTTCACTTGCAAAGAAGAAAATCAAAAATTGCTGCTACAAATTTGAATGTTATATATGGACTTATCTATATTCTTTGCTATTATTGCAAATAGATTTACCTCTTACACATTCATACAGCTGAATTTATGGAGTGATAACTGTCAACTCACAGACTTCCAACACTTGTGACAAGGGGGTTACAAGACACCGTTTAATTTGAAGACCATCTTTATCTCTACTTCAGAGGGGCACCAATGAAAGCATAAAGAAACTGAACACCAACTGTGACTTCTCAGTTGGGCATCCTGCTATCCAGCGTGCAGGCGTCGGGCGGTGAGCTGGGCAGCCTCTGTGATTCTGGGTCTGCATCAGTTTCCAAAAGGATGTTGAGCTGTGGTGTCCTTTTGCCAAGACTTGGATGGTCCCTGGCAAAAACGGAACCCGTGCTCTAAAGTAGAGTTTCTCCACATAGAAGAAGGAGTAGTTTCCCTTCCACAAAACTACCAAACATTTTTTTACAATGGAAAAAATGTACACATAAAGTATCTTTTAAGACAAGTTGCAAGAAGGGTTGGCTTTGGAGAGAATGTAATAACGTTTATTAGTGGGTCACCTCTTCCTTTTGGGATCTTCCATCACCTGAGGTTAAGAAAGCCCTACAGAGGATTTTCTTTATCAGGAAACTCAAACAAGCCATTCTCCCCTCTCAGCTGCTGGTCAACATGTACTGTAGCACAATAGAAAGCATCCTCGGTCAGTGGACCACAGTGTAGTATGCCAGCTGCACAGCAGAGAACAAAAAGGACTTGGTCTGTGTGGTAAAAAAGGCACAGAGGATTGTGGAGCAGTGCTCCCAGACCTAGATGCTGGCCGCCTACGGAAGAGAGCCAGTAGCATAAGCATGGACACACGCACAACACACCCAGGACATTGTCTGTTTGTTCCATTAACATCTGGAAAAAGATACAGAACCATCAAAACCTGGAAGAACAGACTGAGGAACAGCTTCTTCCCCAGAGCTGTAGCATTCAACATCCACCCTCTCCATGCACAAGCACACAAATACAACCTGCAGCTGCTAAGGAGTAAGTACTACTGTCATGAAAGCATGATATCACTTTAACAAAACAGAAAAACCTATAAAACAAAAAAAAAACTTTTTATTTTGTTTTTATTATTTATTTGCTGCTACTTTGTTGTGTTCATATAATGACAATAAAGTATCTTGAATATTTAATGTATCACTGCTTGAATAGATTCACAGAAAGGATTATTCAATGTGGTTAATTATTATCTGATATTGCAGTTATAAAGTGATGGGTCTAAGAGTCCAATTACCAGGAAAACAGGATTCGTTCTGTATGTAACTGATTGAGCTATTCAAAGCATCCATTTGTCTGACACTGTCAACTAATGCTGCCTTTTTATGAAAGATGTTTTGACTTGACATAACCTGAAAAGCACAGGGGCAAGGAATAACATTAACGATGGCTTCTTCCTTTTGTAGTGCAGTACACCACGCCAGTGAGCGAGTTCACAATACCAATCCTAATCCTGTAAACCTTTAATGGAATGCAGCAGGAATATCTGCACTGGATTAAAGTGACCGGGGATCTGACAGGCCAGAGTTTCCTGTATCACATATCAGATCAAGTTGAGGTATGCAAGCGACTGTTAGTGGCAGACCCTGGCTGAGACTCGGGTGGTAGAGCAGTCGTCTACCAATCAGGAGCTCAGTGGTTGCAGGGCTCATGTCAAAGTGTCCTTGGCCAAGACACTGATCCGATGCTGTGCCATCGATGTGTGAATGTGTGTGAATGTTTATCTGATGAGCAGGTGTCACCTTGTGTGGCGGACTCAGCCACCAGTGAATGGACATGTGTGAGAATAGTGCCCTTTGTGTAAAAGAGCTTTGAGGAGACGTTGCATGAGATTAGAAAAGTGCTATATTAATGCAGTCAATGTACTACTGCATATTATATTATATTTTGCCATGTCACTCAAACAGCAATTACGTGCTCTAGTGATGATGTCTTTTTTTGTCTCTGCCTGACCTATAACATGGCAACACTTCTTGGAAGTATAGTAGATCAACCCACATGTTAGTGGTTATAACAAAAACAGGTTTAATGAACACATATTAACCATAGAGGTAAATATGGAAGACAAGCCGGTGCAACTAGTAAAACATGACTGACTTTGCTAAGGGATTACTAAAGACATACAGTATGTTCAGTTTTTCCTTTACATTTTACTAATGTAGCATGACAGTGACCAACAATGTTTAAGGTGAATCAAACGACTAGGCAGAGAGGAAGTTATGAGAGTGCAGATGAAGATATGCAAGATGTTATGGTTTACTGAAGAGAAAACATGTAGCCTGTATAATGACGTGGTTGGTTTTATGGGATGGCAGCTTATGTTTAGGCAACAAGTGGATGTGCCAAACTGGTTGTAGCCTACCGAGTGCCTGTTAGAATCATATTCTTCTAACAAGTTTGACATTATCATATGGTTCTAACTTCTCAATTCAGCCATATATATATAAAAAGCTATATAGGATCTCCTCCAGAATTTTAAATAAAAGGTTTTTGTTTTTGGGCAATGTTCCTCTGAACAGCATGAATGAAGGATAAAGAATACATTGGTGCTTTATGTGCCATTAAAAATAACAAAGTCTAAACATTTAGATAGTCCTAAGCATGGGTCTTGGCCTGGGTAATGACGAGTCAAGCTGCAAACCATGCTTTAAAAAAGAAAGTGTGTAAGATGATTAGTGCATGGCAGCTGCTCACTATGTAAAACATTACCAAGCATTGGTCACTAGATGTCCTCATAAAGTCACTGAATATCCTTAACAGAAACAGTTGTGCCGATTAGTTCAGTCCACAGGATGGAAAGTGTGAAAAGGCATTAGGTTATCATGCCTATAGGCCTCCAGCTTTAGTTATGACACCAGGTAATTCATACAGGAAACACTTTCTACTTAATCTTGTGGATGTGCGCAACAGAGAATAAGAGTAAGCATGGTCATTGTGCAGCAGGTTGTTGACTGTCGACTTGGGGTATATTCACGGACAGTCTGTGGCACATCTGTCCTGCTCTTCCTCCTCCTCCATCATGCTGAATCTGATTCAGCACTTCAACACCTACACATAGAACCAAGAATAGACTCAGCCAGGACTAATACTGAGATTGGAGAGAGGAGAAAAACAACTGCTGCCTGAGACCGTCCTGTCCCATCTTATATTGTCCCATCATCTGCCAGCTGGTTGGCTGCCTACGGCTGTTATGTCAGTATTTATTGTCCTTTTACACAAAGGTCCAAATGGTTTAGAGGCTGATAGGCATCCCTTCCCTCAACACATTGTTTTTACTGGCTCACTTTGTTGTTTACAAAGCCTAAAAACCCCATGTGACCTGAATATGGCTCCCATTGAGACAGTTCTTGTTGTTTGTTACACCTCCACACACACAAACACCTGAGGCCGGAAAAAAAAAGAATCCAACACATATGCCCACAAACAGATGTTTACATACACAAACATATGTTTATAAAATCTTATATGGATATACACCCATCCCAATAGATGGTGATCATTGTGTCTGCAGCTGAAGCATTGTGGGTCAACTTTATTACAGTAGGTTCCAAAAATGCATGGATTTTACAATTGTCTGGCCTCCATTCTGCTGCCCAGAGCTTCCCCTCTCGCTCTAGCTCACTCCAAAGCGTGAGATCACTAGACAACGCACTCCCACCCCCACCCCCGCGCGCAGTTCAGTGCGCCCCCCTCTTTTCATTGGATTCAGTTTCGGAGAGCGATGACAAACATGTTGTGGAACAACTGAGCGTGATCCTTTCAAGCAGCGCAGCATAGAGGACGTTGTGAGCGTTTAGAATGTGTGGATCCTGAATAGCTGTGTTCTGATGGAAGAAACCCGATACATCAATCAACTTTGAAACAACATGAAGGCATCTGGTTGTCAAGTTCCAGTCAGTGAATGCGCACTGGATCCAGATCCAACAACAGGATGAACTGAGACATTACGCGCAAGAAGCTGCCACGTGCACGCGCTTTGACCTCTGTGGAAATCATTTCCGAGACAACTACTTGGTGCGGAGGATTTATCAATGAAGAATGTGACCGCGTCTGGCTCTCTCCAGACGGGGTGGATGAAGCCCACGGCGGTGTCATGCGTCTTGCCCCGCAGCCAAGCGCGCAACCCTTGCGGCTCACAGTCCTGCTCCTGCTCACCGCGGGGGTGATCACATCCCCGGTGCTGTCTTCGGGCTGCCCGGACAGGTGTGTGTGTGATGACCAGCTGGTGGTTCAATGCGCTGGGCAACACCTTAGCACCTTCCCGGTCAACTTGCCGCTGGCCACGCGGCAGCTCATCATCTCCAACAACCGCATAGTGGAGCTTCCGCCGCTCGCGCTCAACTACCTCTCCGATCTGGTTTACCTGGACTGCAGCAACAATTCCCTTACGGAGATATCCGAGTCCACGTTTGGGAATCTACGGAAGCTTGCCTACCTGGACCTCTCTTTTAACACATTGATCCGGATCGAGGACAGGACGTTCGGCCCCTTGGCGAGCCTGGTGATGCTGAGGATGACCGACAACCCGGGGCTCTCGGAGATTCACCAGGACGCCTTTGCGGAAAACGCGAACCTCCAGGTGCTCGATGTGAGTCGGAACAACCTGACGGTGGTCAACATCACCTCCCTGATCGCGCTGCCCGCCCTGCGCTCGGTGGGGCTCAGCGGGAACCCGTGGAGCTGCGAGTGCGACAACGAGGACCTGTGTCTGTGGGTCCACCTGGAGGGCTTCAAGTTCCAAGGTTTTATTAAAATTCTATTTTATAATTAATGTCTTATAAGGTGCAAGGTGACCTTTAACTGTTGTTTTTCCTAAGTGGAGAGCCAATCATTTGGACTGCTGCTCCAGTTATTAATTATTAAATAGGATTAATGCCCGGGTAAACTATTGGCCTTTTGCTGGTGGCTGCCCTTAATTACCGGCCTGCATCCAATGAAAAGATAAAAATAAAATCTTAAACATCTTCCATGCAAGAAATGCAGCGTTAAATAGTAGCCTAGTGTGAAACGTCTTAGAAATAGTTATGAAAGAGAAAGCAAATATTGCAGATAATAGCCTACTACTTTCTAACAATGCGACCTTTATAAAGGGTTTATAATTTGTAATTAATGGTGTTAATGGTTGATAAATCATATAGGCTACTAATCTTTTAAACCTTCAATTTCACAACATGAACCGAATATGACCAAAACCGGAATTTTAAAGGTCTAAAAAATAGATTTTGACAAGGCCTTAAAATTACTAAATGAAACACGAGCAACCTTAAGAGCCTCATCATGCCACTTGATGTGCTTTAGTGCTCTCACAGTTTCAATTAAATTACCAGTAAAACAAATGGCAGGCAGTGGTTGGTACTACAGCCGTGCTGTTTATCCTACACTAAGGTTTATATAAAAGCAGCCAAAGAGCACCATGTCATGGGACCTTAAAGGGTGCTTATTTAAAGGTGGTACCAGTTAAACAAACAGTATAAATTAGGAAAAAGGATGAGTTAAAAAATAACTTGCTGTAAAAAAATAAAGAACAGTAAAAGTGATTGTATTACAAAATGGCAGTAAAAGACTCCATCAAGCGCCTCCAAGTTATGACTTTCACGCTAACAATCTTTTCAAGCACATGCAGAGCCTCACTGCTGGATTTCCCTCACACCATGTTACTTAAATGCAATCTGCCCCTTTGAGCATATGCAACAGATAATACCATGCCATCATCATCCACAATACTATTACACTGTGGCAGACACACTTGTGTCATACAAAATACGTTGTTGCATACAGTGGGGCTCAAAAGTTTAGGCACCCCAGGTAAAAATTTGTATAAATGTGCATAAAGTCTTCCATGAAGACCATATCTGTACAAGTATCTCTTTATAGTGGAATGGTTTAGCACAACTCTAGTGCTTGCCAGGTCTTTCTGGATGCCTTGTGCAGTCACGGTGGTTAGCACTTCTGCCTCACAGCAAGAAGGTTCTTGGTTTGAATCCAGGTCGTTCCGGGCCTTTCTGTGTGGAGTTTGTATGTTCTCCCTGTGTTTGCGTGGGTTTCCTCCGGGTGCTTTGGTTTCTTCCCACCGTAAAAGACATGCATCCTAGGTAGGACTACAGTTTAAAAATAGCCAATTGGCTAGTGCATTTTACCGAAATGTTCATTAATGTGCATTTTCCTAATCAATTAAATAGGATAAATAACTTAATAACCGTGGGTTTGGACTTGCTTTTCTCCCAATCCTGCGAGCTGTTCTGTCTGATATTTGTCTCGGTCTCCCAGATCTTGCTTTAACTTCCACTGTTCCTGATGACTGCCATTTCCTAATTACATTCCAAACAGAGAATATTGGCATCTGAAAACGCTTTGCTATCTTCTTCTAGCCTTCTCCTGCTTTGTGAGTGTCAACTTTTTTCAGTTTCAGTTTTCTAGACAACTGCTTAGAAGAACCCATGGTGCTGATTGTTGTGGTGAGGTCAGATGAGTCTGGACATTTAAAACCTTAAGATTGACATCACCTGGTCTTTCCAGACAAAGATTGAGAACAATCCATGACACTGTCAGGTCTCAGCTGTCCAAAGGGGATATTCTATAAACACAAAGTTTTGTAGATGCCATTTTTTTGTTTTCGGTTATTTTGAAAGTGTAAATGATAGAAATAAAATCTAACTTTTTGTGACATATTTTACAAATGTCTAATCTGACATTCGATGCCTTTTTGGAGATTTTTCCATCTTTTCTTGGCTTCTTTATGCACATTTTTATCTGGGGTGCTCAAACTTTCAAGCCCCACGGTATGTACGATACATACACATATGTAACCACCATGCAGTTTGGAGAAGTCTGCCATGTTCACTCCTTTCTCAGATCTCAGAGGGATGAGTCGCAGGTGACAGCGGTCAAGCGTGACAGCATTCAGACTATCAAATAGCAAAGAGGGTGTAAGAAGATCGGAGGAAGGGAGCCATCCCATTTCTCGTTTGACAACTGTGTTCATTAATTCAGCTCTCTGTTTTTGAGGTTGGGGAGGAAAACAAGAGAGTCTTTTATCTTGAAATGACTAATCATTCCCTATTTCATCCAGCCATCCATATTGTGCTGTAGACGTGATTAATGAATCCTAGTTGCACCATCAAATATTGATCCCCACCTTTGTTTTATTACTGTCAAGCTGATAGATGTGTCTGATATTCAACAATCTTTCTTACTTGAGTTATTATGCTAATGCTTTGGTGTGGATGTGTCACTATGCAAAAGGCCAGCTGCTATTTATAATGTCTCTTACTGAGCCAGAAGCCAGTCATAATTCTGACACCATAGCTAATACACTCACCACGCTTACTGAAAAGGCATCCCCTGTTTCTTTCTCCCACACACAAGAAACACACATACTATATTTCACCATGGTCCCTATGCAGCGTAGGCTGAGTCCAAAACAAGTCCTGCATGAGCTGTCCTATTTTTCTGCTGCTCATTCCATTTCGTCTTGCTTAATTTGGAGAGGAGCCTCTTCCACTGTCAGCTGCCAGCAAGGGAGAAGGCGAACATATAGATACTCACACATTCTCTACCTCTGTTATGTATACACATGGTCTGTTCATCTCTTTCAAGCAGACAGCACAGGCAAAACCTTATCCTCTCCTAAACTTAGTCTCCTAAAGCATGTGGAAAGTCATATACATGGATAAACAATTACTGCTTCATGAATTTAGACACACAAACACAGCCAAAGCACACATTTATTGCTTCAGTGGGGAAATAGAAGGATAACATTTTGGAGACAACCGTGTTTTCAGCTGCGAGCTCTGTCTCAGAAGCCTTGTTAAGTCTCGTCTGGGTCTCACCTGGTTCATGCAACCCTGCTCGCTTGTCTCCTCGGCTTAGGGAAACATCAATAGCAAGCTAGTGACGAGAGAGAAAGCTACAGGAAGGAACCAACAGATTCTCCTCTGTCTCGCCTTCCTGACTAGATTATCACGCTTTCAGCTGTTATATAAGGAGAGTGTCTAGAAATAGAGCAGAGTGTGGATGGGGGACGGAGGGAGGGAAAGCCCTCTTCTTTGATGCCAGTGACTTTAGGTGGAAAGTGGGAGAGGGGGGTGAAGCCAGAAGGGTTTCCTTCCTAGCTGACAGTCACACACACACACACACACAAACACACAAGCACACACAAACACACACTTGCTCACACGTGCGTGCATGTGCACGCAAACACACACACACACATATATGTAGACTCATCAAGAACAGGGATAGAACATGGGAGTGTTAAGCCTTAGAGAGGGAGTTGTGCATGTATAGTTTAGTTTAGTTTGTGTGTGTGTTATAGTCTAACAGCATATTGTATGAACAGTGCACAGCAGCAGCGTTTGAGAGGATCTGAGTGTGCTTTGAATTCTCTGTGGTAGATGGAGCTTAGAGGGGCTGACTGTCCTTGCTTTTTCAGCTTTCAGATCTGTGAGCCACAGAAGAGCTTGTCTGAGGATAAGAATGGAGATATATGCTTCAAATAATAAAATATTTGCCGAAAAGTGTGTTTCTGTCATCACATTAAATTAAAGTATCAAGTGATTTGATTGAAAGCTACGGCATTATCCCTCTCCCCCTGTCAAACCCACACCTCGTACCAGCCTGAGTCAGAAAAAAAAAACTTAAAAGGACAACTCCGGCCCAAAATGAATCTAGGGATAAATAACACATGGGTACTGAGTGGACTGTTCTCTGGGATATGTTTTCATGCTATCAAATGTGACCAGTGCAAACCCTTAATTAGCTTATAATGCTAGTCGTCGGGGCACACAAAAGTAAAAAGATATTGGCAAAGACATTACTGTTTGGGATACAGGCAGGCGCCATCTTGGGAAAACATTCATGACAAGTCAAACAACGAATGTAACCAGTAACCAGTGAGCAGTAACATAGCTCAAGCACGGCGTTTGTCGTTCGACTGATCATGACAGTTTTCCCGAGATGGCGCCTACCTGCAAACCTAATGGTAGGCATACTGTCTTTATGAACTATCTTTTTAATAAAGTGTCTGTACACTTACAAAGTTCTCAATGCTTCGGTTTACATGTAAGGACCCTTATTATGCTACCGTGGAAGTGTGATGTTATTTTGAGCCTTGTTAGTAATATAGAAATACAGATTTCTTATACTTTCACGTGACCCGAGAACTAGCGTCATAAGCTAATTAGGGGTGTGCGCTAAAACTGGTCACATTTGATTAGCATGAAAACAAATCCCAGAGAAGGGTCGACTCTGTACTCATGTTTTATTAACCCCTTGGTTCATTTTTCACCGGAATTGTCCTTTAACACCACGTGTTGTTTAGAATGCATACAAATTATTTAGCAAGCTGGCAGCGAAATTCAAAATATTTATTTGATAGTGAGCTAAAAGACGATCCACATATAAATGATTAGCCAAAAGTAATGAACAAACAGTTAATATAATTATCTATAATGAACGGATAAACAAGTTCACATAGTTGGTTAAAAGTGTTTGAAGTGTCTAAAAGTAATAGATAGGCCTAAACAGTCAAAATGATTAGCTAAGACAGGATAAACAGGTGAAACAGTGACAACATGAGAATGTGTGTGCCTCTGCAGTCATTGTATGAAACAAGATATCAGTGAATATAATTCTATACCAAATAAAATCAAACTCTCAGAAGGTAAGAAAAAACAACAACACCATTACAATATTAATGAATTAGTTGTGCAAGGTTTTACAATAACTAAATAATTATTCCATCATGGTTCACCTTCTTCAAACATACATTGTAGTGTGCAGACAGTCAAAATATTCATTAGGCCTACATATGTTCACAAACTACATTTATTTCATAGAAACATATGCCACCAAAATAAGGATGCATATTTTTATGTTGTTAGTGTAGAAATAGGGTAACAGAAAACTGTTCCCTGTGCAGACACTTCCAAGTCTTTTGATCTCTCCCAGTGGGACTTCGCCCTTGCACAAAAGCTTTGAAAAAGAGAAGCCAATTAGTCGTATGGGCATGGAAACACATTGTTGTGTTGTACTGTGTTTCTGCTCACGGTAATAAAAGACTTAGCCAGGCTTCAGGATTATTTTCAGAAAAAAAGTTGTCTCAGCTGCAGCTTCACTAACAGTGGCGTATTTGACTGATGGGCTTTTGCAAAATTGTATCCATTTATTCTAGTTTTATCAGAATAAATCAGCTAGGTCTTATTCATACCCGGTGCCTGATGATGAGAAACCTTGTCTAATCCTGTGGGGGAGAAAGGAGTTTGAATAATTCATCCCTGATTTTTTTTACTCATTCGATGCTGCACCAACTCAAGACTCTAGTGAACGTGAAGCTGTAAAACCCTTGTAGTTTTCTGGTAAAGAGGGAAACGTTGTTATGCTAGTGCGGCTGTGTGTGCCTGATAATTCATGGGCATCTTCAGCTCAGTTTGCTGCCATTTACAAATGTTAAGTAAAACCACAAAATGTTATATATGAATTATTTAACAGGCTACTCTGTTAAATACCATATGTGTATTTTCTTTGCTAAGTCACTTGTGCATTTTGTTATGGCTCAAATATCAAAGGATCCTTTAAATTATGATAAAGATTTGTGATATTTACATTTCAAAGCTGTCTATATGTGTGCTGGATGCAAGTGAAATTAATTGATCGGCAGTTAAACGTACTTGAAAGACACTGAAAATACATTTTTTCAATCAGCTTCTTTCACTGAGCGATGGGGTCTTACATAAAGTTTAGTCCTACATATAGTTGCAGGTATTTAGTTTTAGCAGTTTGAGGTTTTCTCACTAGTTTGAGGGGGGTGGGGCTATGTTGGAACAAGGTGATGTCAGCAGCACCAGTCAGGTTAAGTTAGCATCAGTGTCAATGTAAGACCGGTTAAAACAGATTAGCTTTTGAGTATTAACTTAATAAATAACAAAAATGAAGGGTGTTTTACTTTAATTTGGATTGTTGCTTGACTGTGTAAAAATAACGATTTAAATCTTACTTTCCAGGAGCTTTATAATTGATTCTGTATGCATGTGGTCATCCTTCTATACTAAACAACAGCAATATTTTATAGACAAAGATTTTCGTGGATAATTATGTGTATTAAGAGTGTCACAGGCCTGAAAATGCTAACTATGTTTATGCAGTCCAGAACACGCTGACTCAATAGTCTGAATGATGTTGAGTGACATTGTTTGTTATAACATTATCAACCTGGAATTTGTTTGGTAAAGAAAAAAGAAGAAAATTCTTTGCCTCCAGTGCACGTCAGTGTAACAGTTACATTATATTTCCAAACCAAATGTGTTGATGTAATCTTTTGAACTATGATTAACCCTGAATCATTCCTTCCTGATGTGTGTCTGTGTGACAGATGAGGGTCAGACAGTGTGCGACTCACCTACTGACATGCAGGGCCGTCGTCTGGGAGAGGTGGGTATCCAGCTACGGACGTTATGTCACCAGACTCTGGGCTCCTGGGACTACCTCTTCTTCGTCGTCATCGGCTTTGTCATCTTTGCTGCTGGCACCGTGTCGGCCTGGCTGATGGGCGTCATCATGGTGCTCTATGAGCGTTACATCAAGAAGAAAGATGAACAGCTCGACGACGACGACGACGACGACGAATCCAGTGAGAGGGGTCGTACCTCGCGGTCCAGGAGTGACCATGGCAACGGGAATCTGAAAACCTCACACACTGTTTAAAATACTGTTTGATCCCACTCTGCCCATCACGGATTTCCACAGTGCCTCCAGTCAACTTCCAGGACTGCCTGTGAAGTCTAATTACAGTCCAGTCAAACTGAGTCTGTTTAACAGGCCTAGCTCTGAAACAGAAAAGAGGTTTCAACACAGATGCACAATGTCATTAATTTGTAGTGGGCTTTCAGGTTATGTAACACACACACTCACTGCCATTGTGGAGGTCCCCAGCCCTTGGGTATTACTCACCATGTATGCAAATGTATGACTGTGCTATATGGTTTATTCATTTGTAATATTCGACTGGAATGAGGTTGTACAGGTCGACAAAGGAGCCTAAACCAGCCATGGTTATCTTGTAAGCAGCTAGCTGGTCTGACCGTAACAGATTGTTTTACCTATTATCAACTCATTTTTGCTTCATCAACTCAGTGGTCACATTAACCAGCTTGAAAAAAAGTTTTACATTTTGGGAACTGTGCTCATTCCCTTTGTTGCTAAGAGTTCCATGAAAAGATCAATTTTATAACTTGGGTTATTGAGAAACAAGCATGTCATATTATACAATCAGTTTGTACCTATAATTCTACAAATTAGATAGATACATCTGCTACTAAATAATATGACTGCCTATTTCTAGACTCTACTTTTTCCAACTTTAGTTGCACACAAAAAAATACCACTGGACCTCCATAATGGCAACCATCATAGTAGGAGAATTGTGCCTCAGCTTCACAGCCTCTACGTGGAATTTGAAGTGGTATGGTCATTCTACTCAAAGTTATGAAAGGAGAGGTTAAAATGCATTTACTCAATGCATTTATGTCAGCGTAGATTAATAAATGTGTGCACACACGTACACACTAGTGTGTAACCTACCATGTAGCTGCACCTTTGTTTGAGCTTTTGCAGAAGTGGACTCTGATTCTTCACTGTGCACGTCTGTGCTGCGTTCTGGCTGCGTTAATAGACTGTTAATATAATAATAATTTTTTTCAGTCTATTGGCCATACCACACCAGGAGGGTCTGAACAATTACGTGTGTTTATTAAGCTAGTATCTACACAACTACTGATTATTCACATCCTTAAGCCCAGAAACAATCCACAGTCAAGGCATTTTTGTTAAAGATCTGTTAGTGAAGTTGAGAGCCAGCATGTGCCAACTGTTGAGGTCGGTTTGGCAGTGGGCCCTGCTGGATGGCGAGTAAACAGGAGAATGTGATGACGGATTTCTACTTCATCCTCTCTTTATTGGGTAACTAGTTTGAGTGCAGTGTCCTATATGTTTCTGCATGCACTGTTGATTCACCAAAAAGCCTTATGAGGTGTGTACAAGCCAATTCAATTAATTAAAAAAGGACACATGATTTAAATACAGTCAGTTAAAGATCAAAAGTGTAATCATTTAAGAGACATTCTAACAAAAAAACATGCTCCTAATGTTGTTCTTACACTTTTTAGTTACACTTTCAGTGAGTGAATTTACAAGGACTTAACTACAAACCTGTTTAAAATGTACAGTTTTAGAGCAATAAGACAGCTAATAATGTCAGGATAAACAGGGACCAGAATCATTTAAGTCCAAAATGCTTAAAACAGTGCCAACAACTGTTTTTTTTTTAGGTTTTGCCTCCAATTTGCAACATCCCAGATCACAAATTTAGCCCAGAATAACCGCTTATCGTGTGGCTGTACCACTTCATTTCCCCTGACATTGACTGTTATGAACACAAGGAGCAGGAAATAAATCCCTTGTTGGACTAGGGGAAACCAATAGCTGCTCCAGTGTGCTGTCCTGTGTGTGTGTGTGTGTGTGTGTGTGTGTGTGTGTGTATGTACTGTATTTGTACAATCAGTTGTGTCTCTGAATTAATATCTTTGATTTAGGAAGAAAATTGAACTTTTGAGGGTTCTGAGAAAGAGGCCTTCTCTTGGACCAGCTGTTTTCCCCCTCATTTTATGTTGTGCAGATTTTTTAGTGCAGAAGTTTTTATTATAAAAGTGTTAATAATATTGATATCTTGCAGCTTTGCCAGCAACGTAAAATAAACCTTTTATCGCAAAAGGTATTTGATGTCACAGTGAGAAAAGCGCAGGTGTAGCCAATAAAATTAATGATGTCAGAATTCCTTTTACCTGCTATTTGGCATGCTGGCTTAATATCTTACCAAATTTAACGGAGCCATAGCTAATATTATTATTAACATCTGTGCTTTTTCTACAATGATAAGTCAAAATGTCTTTGTTAAAACACCTACTATTTTGGCATTATGCATCTTTAACTTGTGATAAAATAAGATAATTATCTAAGATATTATCTCCTTTAGAAAAACTTTGTCTTGGGGAGTCCAGAGAACATAAATGGTGACACATTGCACATAAACACACAATCAAGAAACCTTTCTTCACATATTTAAATGGGGTGTGCATATTGTTGACATTTGTCCAATTTAAGAACTAGCAGCAGTATAATAACAGTATACTACACAGTTTTAACATGCTGGTTAGGGATGGTTGTTTCAGTGTCAAATGATAAGTTATTTTCTGCTTTGACCATTATAGACCCATTTTCAAACCATTCGTTTTAGTGTATGAAAAGCAGAGACGTATAACGTAAATGATGACTGCAGTCCATTTAAATGCTCAACTTTCAGGGCCCTGGTCTCATGCATCATTAATGGTATTCCACCTGTGCTGTCCCTGCAAAGAAGGATCAAAGGTTTTGTTTTTAAGGTTTTTCCTGTTGCAGACGGTGAACATGTGTTTTTTCTATTACACCACTGTTACACCATAAGACAGTCAGGAATGAATCATGTGTGTATGTCTGTGTGTTTGCTTGCTCTCCCTCATGATATAAGGGAGTGATCATGACTCATGGCAGTATGCATAACTATGCATGTACATACCTAAACATTTACTGGCGTGGCATACGTAACTGGATGCCAAAAGTGTCAATCCAAGATAGTAAGCCATGTCCTGTACTGTACCTGTAAGTTGCCTACTTAAGCAGTATGATGAGATGGTGAATATTTGGTTCCTGGTTGCTCTCATGGCTTTGGGTGTAGTATTTGCATGGGTTCCTTCAATATATACAAAATGCATTGCATGTGTGTTAACGTCTGTGTAGTAAACTCTTATATATATCTACATACAAAACATGCAAATGTGGGTTAGTTTCAACTGTAAGGGTGTATTACATTCCGCTAAGCAAGCTGATTAGGCCATAAGATGCCAGAGGCGAGGGTGAGGGTAGGTCCTGGAAATAGGATAGCTGGTTGCCCTAAAACAGGTCAGCACAGTGACGCAGATGGAATGACAAGTAACAAACATGTACATAATTGCCGTTCTTGTGTAACACCTTGCACTGAAAACTCTTTTTAATGACATATTTTGCTCCATATGGGCATTTGGAAGTACTGTAAAGCAGCTGAACATGCTTAGTTTCAATAATATAATGTACTAAACGGATGAACTGAATTTCAATATTTTACACCTCCACACTGCAAACTCAGACCATATTTAGGCACATGTATGCATGTGCTCAGACAGACAGAGACAAAAGCATCAGTTCTGTCTCCATAATCGACTCCAACACAAATCACCTCTGAGGACAATGTACTGTGTAAAAGCTTCAAAAGAGTGCTCAGCTCTCACTAACGCTACATCCCTGACACCAACTAGAACAGCACCTTCCCAGACCATCATAACTACACAATCTACAACTTCAAAGAGTTATTTGTTTTTGGAAATACACTTGTTGGTTTTCTTGCTGGGACTAGGACGAGAGGTTCAACCACTTTCATGTTTGTACACTGAAGCTACAGCCAGTAACCTTTTAGCGTAGCTTAGCATAAAGCCTGGAAGCAAGGGGAAACAACTAACAGTTGACCAACTGAAACTTCTTTTGCGCATAGAATACATTGCATTGTGGGATTGTAAGCACAAACTAGTGTGCATGCTTGTTTTATTGTTTTTGCATTGTTATGAAGCCACAGCTAACAGCTGATTAGCTTAGCATAAGATAGATAGATAAAAAACAGCAACACAACAACCAACCACACTAATCTCACTATTTAACACATTGTTATCTTGTTTGTTTAATCCATTCAAGAATTTGCGTGTAAAAATGACAAATTGTGAGTATATATATATATATATATATATATATATATATATATATATATATATATATATATATACATATACATACATACATACATACACACATACACACACGCAGAACTGTCTTGTCTTTGTCCAAAGTCACTCAATATTTACTACAGCCTATAGTATGCCCACCCAAATTATATTTGAGTGTCTGTTGTACAATAACAATTGCAAAAAGAATTACAGGGGGGCGTCTGTTAGCGGTTTCTATACTACGCTAAACTAAGCTAAGAAAAGCCAAAAGGCTACTGGCTGTAGTGTCAGTATACGACAAATAGAGGGGTAACAGTCTTCTCATCATCTAACTCTTGGCAAGAAAACAAATAAGTGTAAAATATTGAGCTATTGCTTTAAGATGTCTATATGTCAAAATTCACCAGTCAGTTTGAGGTAGTGGTCAGGATGTGCTTCAGGACAGAAATGCACTCTAGTTACGGTCACATCAATAGCACAGCTGTGACTGTGAGCCAGTTCAGTGAATAGACACAGGAAATACACAGCACTATTGGATGCAAAAGCTCCTGCAGACGTGTTTCCTGCCTTTGGTTGTGGTTGTTTGCACCACTGTGTGCATCTACTGAGCTGAAGGCAAAGCGGCCACTGTTTAACGCCGCAGATGGGAGATGTTACATCACGTAAAGAGTGGCTCTAACTGACCGTAATAGCCCTCTGACACATCTACTTCCAAACACGCTCACTCACACACAAACACACACAAAATAAGGAAGAAAATCACAGATCAGTGGTATTACTTACACCAAAGTTAGAAATGTGATATATTTCCAGAGAGTGGTGCTTGGAAAATGGGTGCCTGTGTGTTTCTGTTCTTTCAAGAAAATGTTATCATTAATCACTGCCACATACTGATGACAGCACCTGTCAGCCAAATCCAACCTCCCATAATGCTGTGCTAAGCTGGAACTGCTGCAACTTATATTAAGTTAAATATATTTTCTATGCTTACAATTGTAAACATACCATGTATAATGAGTGTTCCTGCTTTGTACTTTTTTGCTTTAATTATTTGAACCTTCACATTTTGACCACACTAAAATTCAGATAGAGGGACAGGAACAAGCAAAATGCCTGGTTGTCAATACAGGCCAAGAGTGACTTTTCCAAAGTTTTGTCAAGTTTAATTTCCATCAGTTTCACCATCATTATCACATCAGAAATTATTTGTCAGCTGGATTTATTTCAAATGATTGTGTTCGATCCAATGTTACATCTGTTTATTTTTTTTCTATAGGACTGGATATTGACTAGCTCTGCTTAGGCCTCCTCTGTGAAAGTGACTATTGATTGATGGTGAAGAGTAAGGCCCTGCCTCCATCTGGCAGAGAGAAGGATGGTCCTGCTGCTGTTACATATCTGCACACAGGCTCAAGGGCCTGGCAACTCGGTATCCTTCCGCAGCAATAAAAGGTCATTTGAGAGGAGATGGTGTGTCCTTTTGTGCGTCACAGTTCTGCCTGGAGAAGTGTTTTTTTGTTGTTGCTTTGTCTTGATGTTCAACCTCTTGCCTTGCTTTTTGAATGTCTTCATCCCTTATTTTGCTCTCTGTATTTAGAGGGTTGGCGGTTGAGGTGTGCAAAAAA
>NC_048418.1:7963755-8022881 GCF_013103735.1 Etheostoma cragini | reverse complement strand
TAATATTAAAATATATATACATGGGAAAAGTAACTCCATTTACATACTGTGAATCGTTTTTGAATCAAAAATCGATATTGAACTGAATCATGAGCCTAAAAATGGGAATCAAATCGAATCGTGACATTTTCTGAATGAATCACCCCTATAGTTAGAGAGTGTCTAATTAGTATCCAAGTCAAAGTATGGCTTCCTTATTGTCTACACTGGGGCCTTTTTAGCTCACAGACATAGCTGCAAAAAAAACTGCCTCACACGTGCACTGGCATATGCACACACTCACAGCTGGAGATGTGTTGCATTGTACATTAGTGTATTCTGGGTGCCCAGAGTGGTCCACGATTATGTTAATCCATAAGAGCTGGCTGCAAAAGTGAGATAACGAGATGCTTACTGAGCTCCACCTCAAATGCAACACAATGATATTTTAAACTGAGACAGGGAATCTGCAAATTGGTCTCTAGTATTTTTGCACATAGTCTCGTGGAGCATGTAAGGGTCTTGAATTTCCTTTGACTCACTCTGCAACTTTTATCTCCAGCACGGCTCTCTTTATCCCTCCCATGCTTTGTTTAGCTCTAGAGATATTTTAGGCCATAAATCCTATTTTGGCACCTGTCAATTTATCTACAGACATCTCTATTTCTATATGTCTAGCCAGTGCAGATCCTTCTGTTCTCTTAATAGAATAGTTTGAAATTATGTTCTTATTTGTTTTTTTTGCCTAGAGTTAGATGAGGAAATTGATACCACTCTCGTGTCCGTATGGTAGATATGCTACGGACAGCAGATTAGCTTTTAGCAAGGGTCTCCTAACGGTTTCCAGGCTAAGGACCTCTTAGCTGCAAGATAGATAGAGGAGGGACCCCCTAAAACTATTGTTTAAATTTGAGTTGCGTATGAAACTGGGCCTACAATAATGTCTAAGGTGGCAAGCTTTTTATGGTGCATACAATACTATGGTATTAATAGTTATTGACATATTCATATAGTTATACATTATGTTTTAATGTGCGATTCAATCATTAAGCTTAACTATATCTGTGTGTGATAATTAGTAAGCCTGTTCTGTGAAATTGACAAATAGGCCAATGTATCATTGCTGGTAATATGTTGGAGTCATGTTAATGTAAGTGTAAGTTTAAGTAAAAAAAAAATTATCAAACTATAATTTGGTCCTGTACCGCCTGTCTAATACCTCTGGCTTATAGCATGAAACATGAGGAAACCACTAGTTGGGCTTTAGTGGAGGAGGGTAACCAAATCTGTCAACCCAAAACATAAAAAAACATAAAACAAAAGTTGTAAAACAACTATTTACCATTTTACAAGGGGTCAGTGTGACAATTTCTTGGACTTAGTCCGGCTCCCAAATTGTGATTTTAACACTTTGGATCAACATGTTAATTAGTGAGCTTTAGAGGTCCTGGTATTTGGATTCAACTAAACCGGCTCAACAGCCAGTCTAGCCGTTACCTCATGTTTCCAGTCTTTATGCAAAGCTAAGCTAACCAGCTGCTGGCAGTAACTTCAATTCAGTTCTCAGTCTTAGCAAAAAAAAGTATTTGATGTTGATGTTGTCATAAGTTGATGTTGCTATGACGTTGACCTTGTTTTCCACATAGTGCAAAGCCACCATGCTATACAGCACGCTAGACAGCCCCAGGAAAGCAGCTTTTTTCCTACACTTCTCTTGCCTTGAACTTCTCCCGGTAACATCACACCATGTTCCCTATAGGGCACTCGACCTCTGACCCCAGAGGACTGCCACTGTGCCATTGATGTTTAGGGGGTTGAAGAGGTAGTTAAATGCTGACCCTGGATTAATTACTGCAGCACTTCTTTGATATTTAGCCTACCACTGGCAAAAGGACAACTAGCCTGCTTGAAGAACAAACATGCAAAAGCCATACTCCTCTATAGTGGATCCTATGAATATCTCTGGGGGATTTAAAAATGTGAATGAAGGGGCTTTGACAGTTAAAAGTTGAACATGGTGGTACAACTCAAGTATTCACGAGAGGTTGTTAATCCACTTTTCAAAAGGATTTATTAATAGGCCAACTTAGAATAGACTGTGTAGATGCCTGCAAGCACTTCTATCTTCCAGCTGTTACATAAAATTTAATGAATTCAGCATCTAGGATACCAGGAGAGAGAGAAAGAAAGAAAGAGAGAGAGAGAGAGAGAGAGAGAGAGAGAGAGAGAGAGAGAGAGAGAGAGAGAGAGAGAGAGAGAGAGAGAGAGAGAGAGAGAGAGAGAGAGAGAGACGGCTAGAGCAATATTTCTGAACATAAATAAATGTGAAACAAAATAAGGAGGCCCTCGGTACAGACGGTTAAATACAGCAGATTCAGGTTTTGATATATTGCTACTTATTATGAGTTTGAATGCAAACATATGATGATTGAATATTTTACATAAACTTAAGGGAAAAAACAGCCCTGAAGCTACAGTACCAAAGCACCCTCTAGTGACAGGTGATGGTTCTATGCATGATTTACAACACAAGCTTTAGTAACAGTTTACTAAGATCAAACTTTTTCAAACTTAACAGCAATTTGACCTCAGAAAAAATGCTTTCACTACTGTCTGTAAACAGTTTTTCTCCATATTAAATATACAACAAATAATTTAATCTGTTTAACATGACTGATGTGAACTGCCTGCACTCTAACACTGTATCTGCAACCTCATGTTTAGCACATTTTAGGCACAGCTCAACAATGAATTCAATAAAATCAATGTATTGCTCTTTGTCAAGCGTTTCCAGGCCCCACCTGGTTGTAGAAGGACCCTGAGTGACTTTAGAGTTGCTCTACCATGTGCAAGATGCTGTCTGAAAGTCCTTTAACGTCGGCGTGAGTGTCGGGATGTGCAGACAAAGCCTTCAGAAGTTCCGTCAAGCCCTCCTTCTCCATCATGCTGCTGTAATGTGAAGCTAGAGGACAGAGAGAAGATGAGAACATGAGAGAGGAATGGAAGCTTCCAGTGATCGAGCCCACCACCACTCGACTAATAATACTTCAGGGAAGTCTACATGAATCTATTAAACATTATTTTGGTTTCAATATTTGTGGCAAATTAAATTATAATAGATAGCACAATATCTAAAATGTATAGAGCTATAACTGACGATTACTGTCAGTGATTGTTTCCTGGATTAATTGTTTAGTCCAGTCACTCAAACGTTTTATACCATGTACCACTTGAGACAATGTTAGGCTATCCCAATAATGGCCCAATCTTTTTTTGTTTGTTATTGTTGATAGGCACAGCCACGCTGATCCACCTTCCTGCTCCAACTGATTAAAAATGTAAGATAACTCAGGTCTTATCTCCTTAATGTTTTGCATCATTTGTTACTAGCAGGTGCTGTGGAGACTTCACCGCCGCTGCTAAGGGGCGAATAGCACATAGTTTCAACAGGGCTGCTCGAAATATTCTCTTCCTCATACACACCTCTCTTTCTAATAGTTTGGAGACATGACTGCAGTGTTTTTGAATCATTCATTTCACCTCTGCTAACTATCCTGCCATCACAGCTCGTAACTAATTATGGATGGATGAGCACTCTGTTCATTTACGTATCTGTGTAGCAAGTTGACTGAAACAAAGATATTACACTTAAAGAAACACTTTCTTAAAATTACATTTAACTGATTATTATTGGAAATGTTGAAGTTTGTATTTAAATGTAGTATTATTAATATCATTATTTTTTTTATATATATACCATCTGCATATCACTAGAGGTAGCTCCTAGTACCGTGGTTTTTGAGAACCAGTGGTTTAGTCTATAAAATGTCAGAAATAGTGAAAAATACCTATCTCAGTCAAAGGTGATGCCTTCAAATGTCTTGTTTTGTCAACCAACAGTCCAAAACCAAAATATATTCAGTTTAATATAAGACAGAGAAAAGCAGCCAGGAAATGTTAGCGAATCTAAAAAAAAAACAATAATTTTCTATAATTTTTGAAACAATTCAATGATTAATAACAGTTATACACACACAGTCCTGTATGCCGCCCAATTATCCTCACAGTAGTCTGTTTGTGTGTCTTACTGTTTTGACTGCAGACCAGATGTATGGCCCACACTGCCCACAGCTGCACTCCTGAGGGCTGCAAAGTCTGAAGCAGAGGGCAAAATGGACGGAACGACCTGAATGTAGACACAAGGAGACACTCGCATTATAAGTAATTCTGAGCAGTTTTCATTGGTTAATTTTGGGCTTAAATTAAACAGACAGTAAATTTTCTTTGGCACCAATGCTACCAAGGAAATGTAAACGAGGTGTCACTAGATTTTAAATTAGATTATTGTGATTGTCTGCCCTTTCTATTGCAGACCTCAGCAGATATCCAAATTAGGGATATAACGATTACTGGTGTAACGGGAAACCACGATAAAAATGTTAAAGAAAACAGTTACAGTTTTCATTATAAATATTATTATCACGGTGGATTACCACGGTGTGGAAACTGTGTGTTTAATCCTTCCCAGCGTCAGTGGAGTCTCCTGAAGTTACCGCGCAGGTGCACAGCGTAGCCTACAACGTGTGTTTCTTGAAGTTGGAATCATGGCAGAAGGAGGAGATGACAGCCCTCAGGACATCTATCAGCCCTCAGAACTAAGTCCGAAGCATGGGCATATTTTGGTTATAATAAGAATGCCGAAAGACAGCTGATGGAAGATAGTTATTCTGTCTGCAGAACGTGCGGAAAAAAAGTTGCTGCTAAAGGCTTTGAACACACCTTTAAAAATACCGGGATAATACCGAAAACCGTGATAATTTTGGTCACTATAACCGTGGGGTCATTTTTCATACCGTTATATCCCTAATCCAAATTAATAAACCTATGGTATACTGGGAATTACAATTGGGTTTATTCTACAGTGTTTCAAACAATCCATATATTACATTTATATTTAATCTGATATGGAATTGAACAAGCAGAATAAGTAAATTCATTAAAAATTACTTCTAAACAGCTTTTTCCGTCTGTGTTGTCCAGTTTGCATTTCTCTCACCTGTAAGAGACCATTTCTCTCTCGAGTTGGGTCCATGTCATTATGGATGCATGCTGCAAAGAAAGAAAGACCAAAAGAGCCAAAGGTGAATTTTACCCCGTACTAAATGCAGAACAGAATCCAAAACGTTTGACACACACCAGCTGCTTCAGTATGGTGCTGCGGAGCTCGTCGCCCAGGGTCCAGGCCTCTGGTCTGGAGGCTAGCTGTGCCAGAGTCCCCCCTGCAAAGTACCGGACCCCCACCTCCACCTGGGAGTCCTGCACCAGGCTGAGGATGTGCTCCAGCAGGTCCTCCTGCATCAGGTCCGCCTGCAACACCTCCACCTCTGCTATGTTGTTCTGTAACACAGAGATACAAATGATAGCAGTGGTGACAGCAATATCAACATTATGTCAGACCCTAAAGGTGGATTTAATTTGATTCCTATTGGTCAAAATAATTCAAATTTGAATTATATTTTACTGTAGCACACATGGCACATGATCACAAACCCATTCTGACCTAACAACACACACACACACACACACACACACACGCACACACACACACACACACACACACACAGACACCCTACCAGGAGGCCAAGAACTTTCTGCTGAATGGACGGTTCTGTGTAGTAGGACTGCAACACAAACCAAAGGACGGCATGAGATGGTGATGGGGTGTGTGTGTGTGTGTGTGTGTGTGTGTGCGCATTTTTGTATTAATGTCAGTGTATTCCTGGAGTTCTACTACCTCAAGAACCTCCTCGTAGAGCTCCAGGCCCTGGCACTCGATGAAATTGCAAGCAGCGGTGGGCATCTCATCCGTCAGGTTCCACAAAGCACTCAGAGCAAACTTCAGAGTGGAGTCCACCGCTCCCACCATGGCTTTCTGCTGCACAATAGCCAGTAGCTGCTGCAAGATGGAGCAAATGAGAAATGGAAAAAATATGAGACAGATGGGAGTGATAGAGAGGGACGAGGAAACATGTAAGCGCCAAAAAAGAAAAAAAGAAAATCAACTTTTGTAAATAAATTTGTAGTGAAACATCCTGTGGAAATATTGAATTTGAGTAATGGATACAATAATTTATATATTAATAAGTGGCACCAGGCGTACAATAAGCACTGAATAACTGAAGCGTAGAGAGAAGCTTGATTACATACACAAAGAGAGAAATAGAGAGGTGTAATTGAATAACGGTAAACCGTGAAGGACGAGTTCATGGAGCAATGTGGTGACAGTGAGTAAATGAGTATATGTACAGGGTAGGTAATGGAAAACAGAGCAGGTGAGAAAGACAGAGGGAATGGGGGAGAGAGAGAAAGAGAACCAGAATACACTCCTGCATATCTAGTGTTAAGCCGGGGACGTTGTGTAAGTTTGAAACTAAATACCGTGAAAGTGTTAATGTACCTTCATAATAAAGACGTCCTTGCCCAGCTGAGCGGTGTCCTCTGTGGACAACTGCAAATAAAACAAAAGATGAGTGTTTCTAGAACTAGTTGTACATTATCGCACAAGGAAAAATGGCCACTATTGAACTGCACTAAATGAAAGCATAAATCTGGCCGTTGAGACTAGCATCACAGAGGTACAGGAGGCGACTAAAGCACAGGGATCTTAACAGGTAGGACTAACAGCTGCTGTACTATTTCCCTGCAGCAGACTAGCGCACAGTCAGTGGGTAGTGTCTTGACCTTGGCCACCAGAATGGAGATGACAGCCACAGCCATCCTCTGAAGGGTAGGATCCTCATGGCTGCACAGCCAGTTAATCCCCAGCATGGCTGCTAAATACCTGAACCATGATCACATTATGGATATAAGGAACACAGTATTACAAAAATATACAAGTGTTGTTTAGAGAAGCCTTGGGGAAATCTGAGTTCTGGTCTGCACTTTTGCATCTGCAGTGGACTATTTCTTTTGGCACTTTCACATTTCAAGACAAAATATATTTTAGCTGGATCACAATTTGTTGGAAAAATACTACAGTGCCACTCTATGAGCGCACTGATTACCTTGGCTACTGCGTAACCGTGAACTCAGGCGTCATATTATAACTGGAAGAAATTAACTAACTTGTCAAAAGGGACATCCTGAAGGATGTAGTCACTGCAGAGCGCCAGTAGACAGTTCTTTTGCACCTGGAGGGATGGAAACAGTTTAAGAACTGAAGAACCATATGGGTGTAAAAAGAATATGGGTATATATGTGTGTATGAGGTATTATGGAGTAACTGCAAATACTGTCTAAAGGTGGCAGAATGGGAGTTGCAACCAAATATTAGGTCAGACTCTAAAATCTCTGGATGACACACCAGCTGGTAGCAACAGAGCCATTCTGTGCAACATGTTGCTGTTGTGTAACTACACATCAGCATAATGGATCTGTAATGTGAAACGTTGAGCATGTCAACCTGACCTGTTGGTGGCTGGGGAAGGTCTTCATGGCATACAGCAGCTGGGTGACAGTGGAGCTGAGCAGGCTGAGAGGCATGGCCTCCGCCAGGTCCTGGGTGGTCAGGTTGAACACACACGCTGTGGCCACCAGGTGGACATGCAGGGAGGTGGTGTGGCTCTGCATTGCACTAAGAACCAGCTGCAGGAAACCAGATGTTTATTCAAAATTAGATGTGCTTCAGAATAAGATTACCTGAATCACTCAAACTTCATCAGTAGAGGACAGTGATGGAACAGGGCATCTCACAGATTTTATTAGTGTGTAACACTCCTACATCTGTGAGGTTGCACTGCGTTATTTATCTGTGAGGCTCTAAATAGAAACTGCCTCTTTATGTCTTCTTTCCAAGCCCGACTACATACAGTAATTATAGTGTCAGGTCAGAGGACATTTTAAATGTAGCTGTACAGCTGTGCAGGGAGATAAAACAAACAAAAAAACTGGTTTGACATGCTAGGCTCCGTCCTTAAGGGCATTCTGTCACAAAAACATTTTAATTATCTTATTTGTGCTTTTTCAGTTTTGAACCGTTATACTTGAACATTAAATGCTACTTGAAATTGTTTCTTTTACAGTGTAAAAATGGCTTGTTGTTGAGAATTTCTGTGTTTTTCTGTGCTTATACTGTATGTTTATTCTTTTGAACAGGAAATCTTGGTCTCAGTGGGACTTCCTGTTATTTAAATAAAAGATGAACTAACGAACTACAGCATCTCATCCTGCAGACAATACAGTAAGTGGAGATATTGTGCAACACTAGAGTCAAACATCATAAAAGAAATCATTATCAATTGCACACACGTTGCACTTGCCGGACCACTATAAGGTGACTCGACAGATTCAACAGCAATCATTTGCGGCAAATCAGTTGCTTCTTGATGGCGCTAACGTTAGCACATAGTAGTGAGGAGCGACATGATGGAAAAGGAAGAAAACGGAGATCCCAGAGATTAGGCAGACAAGCAGCAAGACACTCCAATCATCCTCGACCTCATCTGAGAGAGATGTTTGAGATGATAGGCTTCAAGAATGACTCTTGGCCAATGCCCTGGGGAGCTTCTTAATTAATGTCTGCTTAGTAATGCATAAGCCATATTTGAGCACATACACATACATGTAGATTCCTTTAAATGTTAAGGGAAAGATTAAAAATAGAAACTGGATCTGTGAATTCTCAAAGAATCACAATTGAATTCATATCTTTCACATATTCCGTCAGAATCTTAATAACCCAGTCTCTGTCACAATAATCATATATGTGATGTTAAAGGCCTATTGGCAGATATCCATTTAGAATGTAGCCAACGGCATAATAGAGAGCCTTTTTTCCGTGTCCACTGAAGTTTCTCAGCTTGCTCTCTAGTAACATTTGTGTGGTCCAGGTAGCTTTGCAGTCAGTTGCAAGGCTACTTTTACGTTTATACTTTAAGTAAATTTCCAAGGCTGTATTTTGTTACTTTTACTTGAGTAAAGAAGTTAAATCAGTACTTTTCATTTTACCAGAGTATTTTTCAACACAAGTATCTACACTCCTACTTGTGTACGGGAAGTGAATACTTTTGCAATTTCTGAGTAAAAGTACCAATACTTTCACAAAAAAAAGTACAAGTGAAATTATCTATCTGAAAAACTACTCAAGTCAATGTAATAAGTAGTTCATTTAAAATGTACTTTAATTAAAACTGACTTGGTTACATTACAAAAAATAACTGTAAAACAAGGCAGGGGAATCTTTCCCGTGTCGTGAAAATAGGACAAGGGGTCAGCTAGCATTTCTACTGAATCAGTCTCTGAACCGTTGTTGCTTGCCTATTCCACTTTCATCTCGTTCTTAATCTCCGACTCCTTTAGAAAGACTTTTGCGCCTGGTAGGCAGCCTAGATGATGATTTGTCACTGTAGTGATTTCAGGCGCAATTGTTTTTTTTATGTCATTACTTTCCACCTCTGGTCAAACAATCATACAAGTTTTAAACAATCCTTACTTGGAAGAACCTAAATCACAGTTCTTCCAGACTGACTATCTAGTTTTCCTATGCAAAAAGGGCTAATTGATATTTTTGATGTGTTCACGTTTAGTTTTACCTTGGAATAAAGTGGTTTCCAACCTTTACTCATATGTTGTTTTAGCAATTACTTTTGTGAATACAATGTAATCCACAACCTGACAAAAATGATGACCTGTGTTGTAATAAATACAAGTCTGTTTTAAAGCTATTGCTTAAACACAATGCTTGTACCTTTAGTATGTCTGGTCGTGGTTTGTCAATGTCAGTGGTTAGATTGTAGAGATGGATGAGGGCCTCTCGTACAAAACACTCACGGTCTCTGTACCTTCTCAGGGCCTCACACACCTGGTCCTCATTAGCCTCTCCAGTTACCTGAACATACACAGCACATCAGTATTGTCAGAGAGACAGGAAATGCAGCGGGCATTTTCAGTACATACCCAAACAAAGCCTCAAGTCAAAGACAAATAAGAAACTTATGTTTTATGAGAGTCAAGCTCATGTTTCTGCCTATAACATTTTTTAACGTCCTGAAATCTCATTGCATGATGTTAACTCTGTGCCCCATGCTAGCACTAGCTCCTTACTTTGAGGTTTTTGTGTGAGGACAGGACATCACAGGAGCTAGCCTTGGTGGCTAGCAGGCCCAAGAAGACCAGCCCACATCTTGCCTCCACAAAGGCCATGACTGCTGCTTCAGTGACTCTCTTCCGCCCAGAAATATCTAGAGAAACAAGGGAAGGGAGGATCTGAGGACTCCCCTCCAGAAGCTGCCGCAATGTCTCATCCCCATCTTTCCCGTCACTGTCATCCACAGCAAAATGGTCCTCTGAAAAGTCTAGATGCCTGAGAGCGTGAAGTTGACCAAAGACAAAGAGCAACCTTGCAGACGACATATCTAGCTGGCGTAGCCGGTGAGCGATCAAAGATCTCAGGGTGTTTTTGCAATCAAGGAGTGCGTTAAGCGTTGAGACGGCACTACAGGAGATGTTCAGGCTCTCCAGCTGAGGGAGAGTGCAGATGTCCTCAAGGACAGCATCAGTCAGGTCTGTGTTGGCAAGGTTAAGCGTCCTCAAGCCCTGCAGGGAGCTGAAGCCAACACGGGTCCCTCCCTCCTCCGCCAGAGACTCTGAGTCCACCTGTAGCCCAGTGAGGGACAACCTCCGCAGACTGGATCTGCATTCCGGGTTGGAGGCCAGGCCTATGACGATGTTAGCCCCAGTGAGGCCGCCAGAGACCCAGGAGGCGTCTAGTTCCTGGAGCCGGTGAGGGCAAATGGCCAGCCGGAAAGCTTCTGTTGACACTGGGCAGCAGCGAATAAAGGCTCGGCGCAGTCGGAGCTCTTTGCAATTTCGGAAAATCCCAACAGTTGTGTCATTCAGTATGCCTTGTAGGGGGAAGGAAACAGAGGGACGTTGTAGGAGAAAGTAGCATCAGTTTTAACCACATTGATGTTCATGAAATACATTTTCAGCCTGGCATAGTACACTGTCAATTAATAAAGTGTCTGGTGGTAGGTAAAGGATAATGCTATTCAGACATTCTAATTATCAGTTGTTTATACAGAAAGTTGCGCATTTGAAGAATTCTAACTAAATGTCAGGTCACATTTGTCTTCTTTTTTTTTTATATATATTTTGGGGCATTTTAAGGAATTTATTTACAGAGGACTGCTGAAGTCATGAAAGGGGAGAGGGAAGTGACATGAAAGGGGAGAGTGAGGGGGAAGGACATGCAGCAAAGGACCGCGGGTCCGACTCGAACCCGCAACCGCTGCATCTATGGGTGCCTGCTCTTCCAGGTGAGTTTACCTGGCGCCCCATTGGTCCCTTTTTAACAACTTTGCAAACTAGGCTACTATCACGTGGTGGCTACAGTTGCCCTCCGTTGTTGATATGGATGTTGTGAAGCCTTTTTCTGTCCTCCTGACGTACCTTTAGTTGCCATCTTACGCAGTAACTGGTCTGCCATCTCTTGTGGGAATAGCGGGGCCCAGCTGAGGAAAATGGAGCCGTCTGCTCGCTTGCTGCACAGAGCATCCAGGCTGCGGCACACCTGAGCCAAGCAGAGTTCACACAGGGCCTGGGGGCCTTCAGCATCCTGCAACACATCAGTAGGTAATCAGAAGAGTCATACTATAGTGGATAATTACATTACAAATTTAGGTCGTATATGCACATGTGCACTTATCTTAAAGGGTCAGGCTAATTACTGAAAAGACACTATAGGCCTATATTTGACCAAACTTTTTAGGTGAAAAGACCATTTAAAAGTTATTAATAAGTCTGTATGGAACAGGGTGTAAAATATTTATCTATGAATACGTTTTTGTTTGTTCACATTAAATACATCTGTAAAGGGCATACTGTAGGCCAAGCCTATAGCCCAGCAGTCAGGTTTGGACAAACTTTTTACTTGAATGAGAAAGTGTGTCCACACTTCTGACTGGTACTGCAATGGCTGGTGGGATCACGAACTGCCATGAGACTGGGCTGGACTATGTCAGTGTTCTTCTTCTTCAGGGGGCTCAACCTCAGGGCTCAACAGATCCACAGTGACACATGATACATTACGCTGCTGGAGTCTAATTTTATACGCAACACAGCACACAGCAAAGCGCATTTAAATCACCTAATCCAACCGGTCTCTGAGAGGATACGTGGACAAAAGCAATGGGTCCTACAACGCAGTGTATTCGCTAAACGTTTGTCACTGACACAAAGTTCACGACAGCAAAACATTGGCAACATTTTACAGAAGGGGACGGGGTCAAACTCACCATGCTCGAAAGGTAAACGGTCGACAGGGAAATAAAATAGGCTTAATAACGGCAGCACCGTTTAGTAATGTTTTCAATTAAAACCCGTCATTATTTTAGTCCATTTCTTTCCTTTAAATCCAAGAAAATTTGCGTTTTTTCATACAGTCGTTGCTAACCGTCGAGTAGCTTGCCAATAGACCGTTAACAAATATAAAGTCTATGGTACCAACTGACCTGTCCCAAGCTGACCGCCTCCTATTGGTCAATACGCATGACGTCACGGTCAGTGAGCGATTGCTTGTGCTAATACTCTTTTAATCCCTATTTACTCGACTTGTAACTTTCTACTATCTATCTACGTTCTGCAAGTCAATGCACATGCATGCATGAAGCAGTGGTGGAATGTAACTAAGTACATTTACTGTACCTGAATACACATCTGAGCTAGGCTACTGAGAATTTCCCATTTTATGTGACTTTATACTTCACTCTCAGAGGCAAATATTGTACTTTTTACTTCACTAAATTTGTCTGACAGCTTTAGTTGCTACTCACAAATTGTAGGACCCCCTTTTATCCAATGAAAACATTGTAGTCTCCAACTTTGGTGATTACTGGTTATATTGTTTTCTAATAAACTGAAGGATTAAGTGTTCCTTTATAGGTTGAGGAAATTCTCCTATACTTCTTAAATTAATAAACTGTAGAAATTCTTCTTGGATTAGCTGGAAAATGCATTGTCACAAGTGAAGGATCTCATAAAAAGTTGACTATTTAGATACCTGGGGTTCTCACAGGACAGCGACGCTCGTTTAAGGTTTTAACGAATGATGATCGTGTAGAATATCATGCATTGCTGTAGATATCCATCCACAGCAGTTTAATGCAACATGCACATTAATGGATGAGTAACCTAAAGTTAATTCAAAATAATATATTAACACAGCCAGGGACCATTTTTCTACAAATGAGTACTTTTACTTTTGATACTTTAAGTAAAATTGAATTGGAGGTAGAGGGGGTAATAAACTTGTTTAGCCACAAGGAGGGGAGAGAGAGACAGACAGAAAAGGAGAGAGAGAGGCAGAGAGAGAGAGAGAGAGAAAGAGAGAGAGAGTGTAAACAGACTTTCTAAGAGCAAGGGCAAATATGACAAGGGTGCACCTCATTCATGGACAAATACAAGAAGTGGAGAAAGGAAGTGCTAAAATATCCTTTTATTGTTACATTTGGGTACAAACAGATAACAATCTTATTTAAATTAAGTAAAAAATTCAAATTGAGAGAAGACACAACCAGCACTTTAGGAAATGTGTCCTTTATCACCTACTACAGTGTTTCTCAAATGGGGGCTCGTGTACCCCTAGGAGTAGTTTAGAGTACTGCAGTGATACATACAATTTTTTTAATGCAATTTAAAAAATATCAGTTGTACATAATTCCTTAAATAATGTACACAATAATAAGAAATTATTTTAGTCATGGATTTTAAACGTTTAAAATGTAGCATTTTAGTTGTGATTTTGTTGTTGTAAATCAGACACGGGTGGCGTAGCGCTCTATTGTGCCTCTTTATTTGGGCATTTTTTTTGTTTTGCACTAATCAGGGAGTACTTGGCTGAAACCATTGCCCTGTGAATACCATGCATTAATTATGAGCAGTTCCACCAAAGAGAGGTTATTTTTCTTTCTTATCCCTTTCATTCCCTCCACGTCAGATTTATCATCGGCCCCACAGGTGGGTGTGACCCACAGGTTGGATAACACTGATCTATACTACACTAGGGTTGGGCTAGTCACTGTAAATGTGATGCATATACAGATCATAGTTTTTAGACATGGGACAAATTAGCCCAAACTGTATTTATTAGCTTCTTTCAGTAACAGCTTCCTCCCAAACATGTTCTTCTACATATAATTTATTTAAATTGGACAAGCTCTGTTACATAAAACCGACCACCATGGAGACAAACTATCTCGCGCACGTGCACACGTGTGTTCTCAAACATGCATGAGTCACAAGCAAGCATCCACACACATGAACTCTACATTATGAATGTCCTGCCTCTATTGTTCACAAGCAAATCTCTCCTCCCACATGCTGAAGTATGTCTCCCCACGCAGAGAATCCCCATGCATCAAAGCCTGTGCTTCCTCCTCAATCCAAAACATTTAGCCAAGGGGCATTCTTTATTGTCTGCAAAGCTCTGCATATTGTCCTCATAATCAAATAAACACAGCTGCCAATAGCGCTTGGATTGCTACATGAGACACCCCATATATGGAGCAAAGGCAGCAGAAACGCTCATGCTCACATCCAAAACAGACCTCCCTATTTAATATGCTCAGGCTACTGGATTGCCAGAATCACGTTGGCATTCGAGTGGAGATGATGGAAAACAGCTTTGCGATGAAGTAGACTATGATAAATAAATTGTTCCTCTTTATTAATCCCCAGTGGGGAAATTGTAGTTATGTAAATTAAGCTGGCAGCGGTGTGTGTGTGTGTGTGTGTGTGTGTGTGTGTGTGTGTGTGTGTGTGTGTGTGTGTGTGTGTAAAGAAAAATAGTATTTATGTGCATGTCATAAACTTTGACAAGCCTGACAGACACATAGAATGTGTGGGAGATAATATACCATTGAAAACATTACATGATAACAGCTGGACTAATTTTGTGTGTGAGTGTCTTCACCACTGTTGCTGACTCCTGGTTAACTTTATATTAGGAGGAGTCTTTTCTTTCCAAACCGTATGCAAAATTAGAGGAAGAAGGCAGAGCCAAGCCTCCCCTCTGCTCAGACTACAGAAAAACATCACACCATCAGCCTTCCCTCTTTCTGTACATGGACCACCCTCTACTGTTCTCCTAGTGGACGGTGTTTGCTTGTGCCATAGCTGTATGCAGGCCTTCATTGTCAATGACAGCAAAGACAGAGGGAGACTGAGGGTAAGAGAAGGAGAATGGAGAGCATGAACCTGCATAGGCAACACAACTGAGACATCAAGCTGGGTTTTACCTGCACCTCCTGGACCGCTGGACAAACTCACTGATACAGGTAAGATTCATGAAATTAACCTTTATATGTTTTATGCTTTAGAAAACTGCTGAAACATGTATCTTTTTCAATTCATCTATTTGTAAAACATTTCAATTTACTGTTAAGATTAAAGTTATTATAGATCAATGAAAGTTTAGATGAAAGTAGGTTCCTCTAGACATCCATCACTCTTAATGAAGAACTGGGGAGTGACTCTAAAATGCTAAAATTAATAAAAATCCATAACAAAGCCCATGATCATAGTGACCATGTAGTACAGAGCTCATGCAGCACGTGTCCCCTCGGCAGACAGTCTCATCAGTGGCAACATCAGAATAACTTGTGGGCTAATTAAATCAGCTGGCCCTGAGCAAATCCCACAATTAAGTTAGACTGAAAAAAACTTTCTGATGTGCAATATATTTGTGCTGTATGTTAAAATAAAGTTGCAAAAAAAATTTGAGGACGCAAATGTGGCATTCCCAGGGCTTTTTGAGGGTTTTAATCTTTTAATTAGGGATAACAGTCAGAGCTCAGTGGTACCACATTGAGTGAGTGGGCCAATTTGTAGTATCCTTATGTTCCTCTTGGCTAGGAAAAACCATCCACTGCAAAGTTTGACCTGTCTGGTTGCAAGGACTTCATAAATATAGATGAGGTTGCTACATTTGGTCTGGTCTAGCTCTGAGCGAGAAGTAGGAGAATGTACAATTTTTTCAAGTCAACACAAAAACACGGCTGCTGCGGCTGACTTGATGAAGACCAGGCAGGGTGTGAACGACAGAGAGAAACCTGGTGGTAAACACTGCAGATGAGATTCCCAGCCCTGGCTGAGGAGCCTCTGTGTAAACACTGTCACTCCTGTCAGGCCGGAGCCTGTGAGATTCATACTGTGGGGTTGGAGACATGCAGACAAGCCAATTGCCGAGCATGAGCAATTGAATGGGATGACCAGTGATTACAAAAAGACAAGAAAAAGAACTCAACTGGTAATAATAACTAACTGACAGTGCCAAGGTGTTTCTGAGCTCTGGCACATGGCTTTTACCCTAAAGTGCCTTTCCCTTTGCCCTTAGATGGTTTATAATCTATGACAAAACAAACTGCAGCTTGTTCCATATGTTAAAGCTGCTCAACTTTTAAGCTTTTTGATATTAATCTTGGCTCAGGCACTTTCTTTCTGTCAATAAGTCGTGCTTTACACAAAAACTTGATGTTATATATTTCCCTTGAGGCATGTTTTTCCTTAGGCAATGATAAATGGGCACTATGTTGCGACAGCAGCAGTTTGAGCTTAGGTAATGCTCTGGGATTTGTCCCATTAGCTGTGGTCAGGACTCTTCAGTGCAAATAAACATCCAGAGGAGACCACAGAAATGATTCAAAGCCCCTGCTGTCTCTGTCTTGGACTTTTTTTTCTATCAAACCCTCAGCACATTTGTTTTGATGAGCCCCGATATAAAGTGGGTAATATTGTGTGCCTGTCAGAGGTGTTAGATGAAGGTTGCTTAACCTCCTTGGCCATGTATCCAACCAGACTGCCTTCTGGTTGGATGTGGCCCTAAATCAGCCTGAAGTTGGCTAACTATAAGCTCTATTTTCCAGAGCCAAGCCTTACTATGGAATATGAAAGGAGACTCTTTCACTTAGCATGCATTTTTGAACATCACCCTCCCCTGCTCCATTCATTGTCCTGTCAAAACCAATGAGATTAAAGCACAAGCTTTCCTTCCAAAAATAGACTCCAGAAAACATTACTCATAAATCAGGGATTCCTGCTCCCCCTGCTGCTCCTTAAACACATCAATTTATTTTATTCCTTACCAAATTCAAATGTATGTTTGTCCTGCCAGGCAAAAATGGCAGAAGTTAGAGTCAGTGAGGCCCATGATAGACACTTGCTGAATTGTCTGATTTTGCTTGATATACTAGTTTTTGATTTACTTTATGACTCCTGACAGCAGATGATACATCTTTAAAGTGATACCAAAAATATTTTAATTTTCAGTCAAATCTTTTTTGAGATGCATGACAATTCTCTACAGTGCAGGTACACTGAAAGGCTATAGGGGAGTTTCATGGAAGGCCTGAGCCAGGAGATCTACAGAAATATGAAAAACAGATCCCAGCATTTGCACACACCCAGACACCTGATACAGATGTGGTAGGGCCGTAATGAAAGAGAGCCCATGAGGGAATGCATTGAAAATTCAAGTAACGATAACAGATTTTTGGTGGGTGGGTGACACTGCTCTTACTGTACCACAGACGTACCAGATGGCACATCTTACCCTAAGACTGTCTGCAGTAGTCGATATGTGAAACCAGCCGTGTCTTTGCCTCAGTCTGCTAGTTTTCACTTCACTACATCTTAGTGCTAACTTACTTCATAATTAAGCAAGACTATCATGTTGAGTCTTGACTGGAAGCTGTTTTTTGTTTCATGCCAATGTGATTATAGTGGATTAGAGGATAAAAGAAAACATCTGGTAGGAAATTGTACAAAAGTACAAAATTAGAGAGAAAAAGGAAACTTCACTGAAAATACTACTAAATTGAAGAATACGTCAGGGAATATACTACACGAATTCCTCATTCATTCATCGTTCATCATTCATGTAGCCAAAGCTTGACATAGTGTAATCCTCTGTGTCATACCTCCACTGTTGTCCAAAAACTATACAAAAAACTCAACAAGCTACACCGTTGAACTGCCTGACATTTCCCTTTGTTATGATGAACATAGAACTGCAGTTTATTCTAGGGCTGCCAATACTCCCCATCCAACAAATGTATACTAATCTGTGGCTGAAACTTGTCATCAACAAATACACAATTTGCTTCTCTTTGAGTAACATTTGCTACAGTGCTTAGCTGTTTTAGAAAACTGTTGCTTTAGCTAAATGCTAACATCAGCAAGCTAACATGCTCACATAGCAATGTTAACATGCTCACATAGCAATGTTAACATGCTCTAAGAACAATTTTTACCATGTTGACATCATAGTTTTCCATATTTTCATGCTAACACTTGCTTATGAACACTAAACACAAACAGAATGAACAGATGAATAGCATTAGTAAGATTTTGACCTGATGATGGCACTAGATAAAACGTCAGGGGATCACAGTTCACTCTGAGAAGGACATGAATGTGTGTACCAAATGTAATGGCAATATATCTATAAAAGTGCTGACATATTTCACTCCAAAGTGGTGGACCAACTGGACCACTGATGGACATTGTCACACTGCTAGCATTGTAAAAAATGAAACTATAATTTGTGTTCTAATGATTCACGTCTTCAGTAGGAACCAATGGCGTTGGGGCTGATTGCCAAAGACAGAGGAAGTTGAAAAATATTGAGAAATGGACTAAAACGTTGTTGATATTGGTCTTTTTATGTGATTTATGGGATCTCCACATCTCTTTCCTTTTTATAGATCTTTAGCTTGTTTGGTGATAAAGAGAAGAGGAACCATGGGACCTAAAACATGGAGCGTATTTATTCTGTTTGGTCTGTCTTTGTGGGGCTACAGCCAAGCCTTCAAAAAGAACCCCATCCTCTCCCGGATACGAAGGGCTCCAGAGTCCAATGGAGAAAGCAAGAAGTGTTCCTACACCTTTCTGGTTCCTGAGCAGAAGATCACAGGACCCATCTGTGCTGCCCGGGGTTATTCAACCGACAAGGACAGAGTGACGCGCCTGGATGTGGCTTTGGTGCGCGACCTCCTGTCAAAGCAGCGTAGGGAGATGGAAACTTTGAAGCTGGTAGTGGATGTGGATGGCAACTTGGTGAATGAAATGAAGCTGTTGAGGAAAGAAAGCAGGAACATGAACTCCAGAGTAACCCAGCTGTACATGCAGCTGCTGCACGAGATCATCAGGAAGAGGGACAACTCACTGGAGTTGGCGCAGCTGGAGACAGGCATCCTCAACGCCACCACAGAGTCACTGCGCTTGGGATCCAGGTACAGGGAACTCGAGGCCAAATACGCAGCTCTATCTGCAATAGTGAACAACCAGTCCGTGCTGATTGGAGCACTGGAGGAACGCTGTATGCACGTGTACAGCCGCAGGCATGACCAGTCACCCTTGGGACCTCCACTTGTGCAGGTGGTGCCTGAGAACATTCCTGTTAATGTGCCACGATTCACCAATGAGATCCAGAGGGACAACACCCGAGTCTTTGCCCGAGAAAGGGGCTCACGTTCTGGGCCATCTCCCACAAGTGGCACCCTGGAAGTTCAGAAACCTCCAAATAGAAACTTCAGTGCTGAAGGTAAGGGAGTGAGTGAGTGAGTGAGTGACTGACTGAGGGATTCATTCATTCATCCATCTATCCATCCATCCGATAATTTATTAATTGATTCAGGAAGTCCAAAACAATTAAATCATCATAAAATATAGAGCAGTCATGACTTTGCCTGCCAACCATGACAAAATAATAATCACTGAGTTTGAAAACAGCTGCAGGTGGGCTAGTGGGCTCATTTTGAAAGGTTAAAAATTTGCAAACTCAGCTGGATCTCTGCTCCCCGCTTAACAGAAAGAACACAAACCAGGATGGAAATAAAAAGGCTGCTACGTCTTGATTGAGGCAGGGGACCTAAAGCAAAACAAAGAAACCTAACCAGTGCGATTTTGCTCATCAACAGAGTTCCTGACACATTTAGATCGCCCTAGTCCAAGAATAATAAAGTGTGTTGGATTTCAGTGAAGCTGTATATGATAATGATCCCTTACAAGACTGTTCCATTGCATGTAAGACATATACAAAACCCAGGCTGGAATGATAGGCTCCGGAAAACCACAAAGTAGAACGAAGAGACTTTACCTTTACATTTTTATTATTGTTTTATTAGCCGGGAGAGGGGAAAAAGGCAGCCTTTTGATATATGCTTAACCACATAAATTGTTAATGCACTCTAGATAGGCTTGCCAGAGGGCTGTCATAGCTACACTTAAACTTTTTCCCCAAATCTATTTCCTGTAATTGAAAAATCTATTTTGATGCTCCAACATCTTAGTAATTGAGATTGTTGGCGGGAGTTATTACCTTAAGAAAGAGGGGGTTGTTTTACAACTATTTTGCTGTCAAAAACTTTGTCACACACTGGTTTTCTTACCACCTGCCTTCCTGTCTCGATTCACTTTCCTTCAGGCCCGTTCAGAGATTGTCTAGCAGCGCAGGAAGCTGGCCATAGCGACAGCGGTATGTACCTGATCAGACCAGATGAAGCAGAGAGGCCTGTTCAGGCCTGGTGTGAACAGGATATAGACAACGGGGGCTGGACTGTCATCCAGAGCAGGCGAGATGGATCCGTGAACTTCTTCAGGAACTGGGATAACTACAAGGTGATGACACATGACACTTCCGCTGCCCCGTCTGTCTTATTTTTCTCTCTCCTCTTCTGAGCCAACCTGAATATTTCAATCATCCAGAGACAGCAGGGGTGCCGTTATTTGACCCATCTAGAGGCACCATCTGGGGTCTTTGGGACTATTCCGTGGGCCAAAATCCTTGTGTTTTCACTTACTTTAAAGTATAACACCTCCTCAGCAGCACTATTCGTCCGAGGTCATTTGGTTTGAGATTCCCATCATGAAACGTTAGATGGCCCGCTGGGAAAGGTATGTTCCACAGCTCAATCTGCAGGCATTTCTTTCCAAAACCACTACTTCTGTGTTGCTTTCCTGGATGGATGGCTGGTTGGCTTACTACACCACACCGTATAGACCCTCTCATCAGAGCTCTGTGAGAATGAAATGGAGTACATCGCTGCTGGCAGCCTCAGCGATCCACTGTTCCATTTAGCCCGGCCAGGCTTGTGCACGTGTAACTGGAAGCTAAATTGCTCTCTTTAACGTTGATTTTCCTCTGTGCTCTCACAAAAAGCTATCACATTTACACACATATAGCACAAGAGAGGAGGCCCCTTGACTGAAACCCTGCATCATTCATCATCTGCTGGCTCACCCAGCTAATCCACAGTCACAAACCGCAACATTCTCTCCCAAGTGAAGTGTTCTGGAGATACATGGCCAGACGTAGATTGCTCGTGGTTAGTCAAAACAAGCGCCAAGGCCAGTTTCGCCAATAGCCATGATCCAAGAGCTCTGTGGGGTTTAAGCGATGGACCAGCATTCTGAGGATGGATGCTTATTTTCCCGCATAAACCCTACAACATGTCTTACTTAGAAATGTCAAAGAGAAGCTAGCATTCTTTTGCCAGAGCTTTTGTCTTTTGACATTTTGATGTTATCTACAGAACAGCGACCAGAACGTCATCAAAAAGAAAATTCTCATTTGTTTTGTACCAATCCCAAACCCTAATTCACAAACGGGGTATCATGTTCCCAAACAGTTCTCATGTTTCTAAACTCCTCAGGCAACCACATAAAAAAAATGATGCACATTATTTTCTGTAATCTTCCTGCAACCTTCCTTTTAATCTTCCTTTGACTCAGAGCGGCTTTGGCAACATAGATGGGGAATACTGGCTCGGTCTGGAAGGCATCTACAACCTAGGGAGGCAAGGGGACTACAAGCTGCTTGTGGAGCTGGAGGACTGGATGAACAAGAAGGTCTACGCTCAGTACAGCAGCTTCCATTTGGAGCCTGAGAGCGAGGGTTACCGTCTGCGTCTTGGCACCTACCAGGGCAACGCCGGGGACTCTCTGAGCAGCCACAACGGAAAACAGTTCACCACCCTGGATCGAGACAAGGATGCATTCTCAGGTAGATGAACATGGCGTCCCTTTGTACTATTGTAGCATGTAGTTTCCTTTGAACTGCATAATGATGTGTTAGTGAAACTTCAAGCCTCTCTTCAAATGGTGTGATGTTGAGGTTTTACCTGTGATCTGAGTGGATATTAAGCTTTAAAGTTTTCACATCCCATTAGCAAAACTGACATACAACAAAGTTCACTTTAACAAATTTAATGTAAAATTTACAGTAACTTACAGGCAACAATTGGCCAGCAAGCTACTGTGAATTCTTTTTACAGTAAAGGTACCATTTTATGTATTAATTGTAAAATACAAAACAATTAAACACAACATAAGATAAAAAAGTAAAAATACAGTAGTTTACTTTACTATTTACAGTACCATAGTGGCTATATTGTGATTGCCGTAATGCTTTAAATACTGTGATTTCAACTGTAATACTTAGACTACTGTGATTTTGTCATGCCGACAAGGTTTTAATGTAAACTTTGCAGCATTCCACTGTAAAAATCATATACAGTAGTCTTACTGTGAAATCTAAAGTAAATAACTGTAGATTTTGCTGACATTATTTACAGTGTTCCATGTATTGGTCACAAATCAGACACCATCCAGGTAGTTCAATAAAAAAAAAATCCTAACACCTTCTTGAAATTAAACTGTGTTTGCTTCCAATGGGTCTAGATTGAAAGGCAAAACAAAAAGCAATGCATAACATGTAGAAGTTGTAAATATACTTGAATAACTTTCTCTGTGGGAAACGCACTTCACCAGAGAGCTACTTATCACCCTTCCTGTTTCCCCACAACAGGTAACTGTGCCCATTTCCATAAAGGAGGCTGGTGGTACAACGCTTGTGGCCAAGCAAATCTTAACGGTGTCTGGTACACCGGAGGCGTCTACCGCAGCAAATTCCAAGATGGGATGTTCTGGGCCGATTATGGTGGAGGCTTCTATTCTATGAAGTCTGTACGTATGCTGATCAGGCCCATAGACTGAGGAGATACTGTAAGCCAGGCTGGTCCAGGGGCAGCTATGGAGGCCAGGGCAAACTTGAAATGTGACTCTATGTCATCAGCAACTGGTTGATCCTTGATAAAAGAACTACACCAATGAAGTTTACCAACCATCAGTAGTGAGTTGAACGGCCTCCTGTAACAGACATGGACTCTGCGTGAACATTCTCTTTATATGATAATGTGATGCACACATAGAGGGATTTAGGGAACATGACTGTTTAAAGCTGTACAGCTTCTTTACCAACCCAATACATATTATAGTAAAGGGAAATTAAGAGTTTGTCAGCTAAATAATGGAAGACAAGGCGCCCCCATCCTAACAGAACTTCATTGGTATTTAATTTATAAGCTTATGGCATCACAGGATTTAGATGTGCTCTTCCTAGCTGGTCAAGAAAAACATGGAAACACTCATACATGTTATTTCACTTCTGCTATAATTGGTGGGAGCTGGAAAATACATTTAGTTTATACCTATGTATATTCAGATTCTGTATCCACTTTAAGATCTGAAAAATCCAACACCTCAAGGACTTAGAGAAAGGAAGGTGGTTTAAATACTGTACGTGTTTTATGTAGTTTATGTAACAGTTTTGCTTTTTGTCAGTTTTGCTTTTTCCCCCCTACACTTAAAATGACTTTTAAACTGTATGTTAAACTACTTTCTTCAAGTGCAGATGACCAGAAACGATAATTTATGTGTAAAATTAACTTATCATAACATTGAAAAGGGCCAGGTGTCCTGAGGGAATAGTAAATGATTCTACAGCACAAGAAAAAAAAAAAACTAATTTCCTTCACTTTTCAAATGACAATCATTCTCAAAGTGCGCTTGCACGTATGGAAATTGCTGTAATATGTTTTTCTCATTTGGCTGTTGATTACATTTCAGTATGATTCTGAGAAAAACAAGCATTGTTGGGGGAAAAAAAACGTTTGAATTGCGTTGTGTTTTTAGTGGTTATCAAGCACAAAAAAAATATGCCGACCAAGCGTGTTGAGAGTTATAGGCAATGGGACAGACAACGAGAAACACATTGCTAAAAACCAGACAGGATGAAGAAAGAAAAGGAGAGGAGGGAGGGGGGTGGGATGAACTGGGATGGAATCGGTCCAAATTTCCAAGTTATCCCAACCCCCCTCCCCCTTTTTCCTTTTAAATACAGAGAAATTTACATTCTTTCCACACAAATGTGCTTGAACTGTATGTTTTTGTAAAATATCTTTCATTGACAAAGTCATGGGTGCCTGCACTCTGTAATCACCGGAATGGAAGGAAAGCACCATCCTTTTGGGGGGAACCATACCAGAGTAGAGGGGAGCCAAGCTTTTTGGTTTTTTTATTAGTTGGTCTTTGAACAACAGCGTTGCATCCAATAGCCTTTGGTCTCTGAGCCAAAAATAGACCCTCAAATTTTGAGCTGTTTTTTTCTTCTTGACCACAATAGTCCTCACACCCATCTTTTTTACAGACTTTTATAAAGCAACAAAACACAAAGCAGGAAGACCAGTCAAACCCAGTTGGACAGGGGAACATGTTTATGAACATGTAAATAAAACCAGCGTCCAATAAAAACAACAGCACAATGTTAAAATGAAACAGCAAAAAAAAGCTGAAACCAATGAGTCACAATACTTGGCAGAACAATATTTCACAACTAGTCAATAAACAGAGAACATTTAGATGTCACTTCAAAGGATGTTCTTGCTCTATTGGATTCAAATGAACTCCTTTCATGCACCATGCTGATTTATACGGTTAACCAAGCCCTTATTAGTACTTGACTTTTTAGTTTTTAGTCATTGTTAAGATTACATGCACATTCCAAACTTCTTGTGTCAGTGTGATCGGAGTCTGAGATTTTTTTGTGGCATGAAAGGGAAGAGAGAGGGCGAACAACATGCAGCAAAGGGCCGCAGGTCGGAAACAAACCAGTGGCCGCTGCGTTGAGGACTAACCCTCTGAATATGAGCGCCCGCTCTACCAGGTGAGCTAACCGGGCGACTGCACAATGCATATTTTTGTACCCTCTGTCACATTAAAGCATGTAACTTTTATTTTGTGAGGGTACTGCTTTTATTAATAGAGTTTGTGTCTACATACATTTAGATGATAGTTATTTTAAATTTAAAAGAATAATTTGACATTTTGGGAAACAGGCTTTTGACTTTTTTTTCATAGTTAGATGAGAAGATTGATACCACTCTAACATTTGTACACCACCAGAAAATAACCATAGCTTGGCAAAAAACTGCAAGATTAATCTAAGCTCATGCGCATACACTCGGCTGGGAGGAATTTTTTTCGCATTTTGGGAAATCTACTTATTTTCTTAGAGTAAAATGGTGTGTCTGCTCTTACATCTGCATGGTAAATATGGATGTGAAGGTAGAGAGACAGCAGGCAGCTAGCCTACGTTAGGATAAAGACTTGAAGAAGACCCAGCTAGCCTGGCTCTGTCCAAAGATACCTGCACCTAAAACTCCCTAGTTAACGTGTTGTCTTGCTTCATTTATTTGTACAGAAAATAAAAATGTAAAAAAGACAAGTTGTGACTTTAAGGTTAGTGCTGGAACTACAGACCTACGTCACTGCGCCCAGTTATTGTTTTTCCTAGAAATTGTCTGTTTTTTACAGTGTTAACAACTAGATATAGATATAGTGTGTTAATTAGTGAGCTTTAGAGGTGGTGGTTGGTGGATTTTCTTTTACGCTGGACAGAGCCAGGCTATCTGTTTCACCCTATTTTCAGTATTTATGCTAACGAATGCTGACTGCCTGTGGGCTTCACATTTAGCGCACAGACATTTCAGTGACACTGATCTTTTCATCTCCCTCTTGGGAAGAGAGCAAATAAATGCATTTCTACTATTTATCTATGTCTTTAAGCACAACAATTCAATCATGTATGAAAGCTGGTAGTTGCGCCCCTTCGACCCATATGAACCCTTACGGGTGTACACCACTGCTGAAAAGGTTGAGTGCATGCAAGAGGAGTTCTTGAACAGTTATCCAACACTGTTTTGTGACATGCCTTCCTGTCACAAGTGTGCCTCTCAGACCCCCCCTCCCCACCCACCCAGATGCTGCCAGTGTGGGATGCTCCATCACCACAGGAGCTGTAACTGAAGTCTTCCAATAACTCTGCCCACCAGCCACCACACACAGAACCCTTACATTATAAATAGCCTCAAGGGGGTAGGGAAAAGCATGATCAGCCCACAAAAACCAAACTCCTGCACAGTCAGCCATTGGTACAGAGAAGGTGACATCCTTGGCTCTGGTGAGGGGACCACACTCAGACCTGTACGTCCTCAAATACCTGGCCAAATGACTGGGGATGTCCAAGCTCTACTTCAGTGTGGTCTTCTGAGAACCGCTGCAGGTTTCAGAGGTGAAAGCCGTCTTTGTCACTGAGTGAAGCTCCACTGTCTACGAATTTCACCACCAGGCTCGGAAGATTTGTGGAAGAAACTGGCTCCACTACTGTTTGCTGAAAGACATCTGCTGAGGGGGGAATGTCCATGGGAGTGACTCATTAGACCTCAAAAGCTCAGTTAGTGTCCACCAGAAAATCAACAGACAGGAAGTGGAGCTGTTTTCTTTGAAAATAAGCACCATGAGTAATTTTCGCCCTAACTGGGATAGTAAAACAACTCCATAGTTAAGTCTGTTCCTAAGTGCCCTTTTGATTTAAAGCTCAACAGACACTTGTTTGAGTTAGATGATCTACGAAAGTTTTCCACTCTTCCTTATTGGTCTAAAACAGTAGAGTGATATATCATTTAGCTGTGAAGCACACAGGCGAGGGCTGAGATTGGGAAAAAGAGATTTATTTCAATGCACTTTTTAAGCACCGATCACAACCCAGAGATAACAAACAAAGGGACTTTTGAACCATGAGAAGTGTGCTCCTTGAGTGTCAGCTGCTTACTAACCAAAAGGTAGTCTGTTAAATATATGACCACAAATTCAGATGGTTTTCATTGTTGATGTGGTTGGCATGAAAAGCTTGTTCACTCTAGACTCAAACCTTGATATCCTTTTTCACATGGATTTCTTTGTGAAGATGCGTTACCTCAGAACTGTGGAGTCAGCCATAGTCACTGAACTGGAGGACCCACTGACCGTGTGACTGTTAGCTGTAACAGCTATTGTTTCTGGATATACAATTTCATTTCTTGTGATAAATGGCGTGAGTCATGGAGGTCTGTTATAGGCTTCACGACCGCCTGGGGAAACAGAGTCAAAGGAGCGATCGCACTACTGACTGTTTCTGCACCGTAGCTAAATCAATGAAAAACCACAGGGCCTCCCAGCCTAAACCAGCTCAAGGGATGCATGAGCCAAAGAGCCACAAAACACAACAGAATGAACCACAGAAATGTTTTACATCCAGTTCAGTGGAGAATAATAAAAACACTTACAGCAGTAGCTGTAGGTGTTTTTTCTTGTTTTCTTCTAACAATAATTTCTACATAACTAAAAAAGAAAACAGTTTGCAGCATCAGTTTTATCAGTGCTGAAATAAAGAAATAAAATGTCAACAGCAAATTTAAAAAAAAATTGCACTTTAAATTATACAACAGGAAGACTTTGCAAATGTGTACATACATTGAAGAAAGATACTCAGGACTTGATGTCTCAAACTAAATTGAGCCCACACCAAGGGAAAGTCAAATTAAATCATAGTCCCGCTACAGCCAACCCTGGATGTGCCTTCAATCTGATAACTATGTTTTTTTCCTCCCAGTTCTGAATTCATCTGGTGACTCTACTATTACGTTTAGATGATAGAACAGGAAATTTGCTGTCTGAACTAATCATTTAACAGTAGTTTGCCTTTTAGCTGCTGCATTCTGAAGTAGCTACAGATGTGAGGGGCTTTTTTAACTGGGGAAGGAATTTCAGTGGTAAAAATTGGATTGATACTTTTTTGACAGCTTTTTCCAATTTTATTAAAACTAATCAGATTTGGGTAGAAAACATTTTGTTGGAAGGAGATTAGTGGAGCAAACCACATCCACTTTACATTAACTTTAAAGAGCAGTAAAAAGCTGGAAGATCGTATTAATAATACTTTCCCAGCTGGGAAGGGGGACAAATTAAACGTTTACACTTATTCTAACACTAATGCAAAAAGTGGCAACACTGCTTAAAGATAATCTTTTTTTCTTGACTGAAGAATGACATTGCTGACAGTGATGAGACAGGCACATTACTTTACACACAGACTTTCTACACATCTGCTCAGGCTCCAGTGAGTCGTATCAGTTCATGTTTTGTAACCAAACATGCTCAATCTCAAAAATAATGAGGAACAACTCATGCTTCTTGCAAAAGGCAGGTAAGACCTTTCAGCCTCGGAATGGAACTTGTTACTGCACTACTTTTTAGGGGGTACAATGCATCTTGACCTTGCCAGTGAGCTCAGTTGACACTTTGATTAAGCCCGCATTTCAAATGCACTGGTCTTACTAATCCTTTTACTCAGCTCCCCCTTTGACTGGAGTGGGTTTTGCATAATTTAAAAATACTATGATACCATCTAGTGGTGGAGTAGTTTTACTACCTGGTCTGGTAAATCCTAAATCGGATCTGCTAGACTGGCAGGAATACCAGGGTAAGCCAATCAGCGACAGAATAAGGCTGACCACGAGAGACGTCCATTGACGTCGTCACGTCTAACGGATCCGATCTAGCATTTACCCCCATAGTCTTCACTGTGTTGGGTGACATGACAGGTACCTTTATAATAGTTTATAATAGTTTTCTTCTCACAAACAAATGTGCTCTGATCTGTACAAATGGATGATCGAGGGACAACATTTGTATTTAAAATTAGGAATCATAAAGTATATAGTCCAACTGAATTAAATGTGCACATTTCTAAAGAAATTAATATGTGTCTGCTATATGCATTTGTTTAAATTGTGTGAAGGTTTGATAAAACTTTTCATTTTCAGGTAGAAGCCACAGGTTGGAATGTTACAACGCCCCATTCTTTTTTAATGTACATAGTTTTAGTAAATACGTAATATGTTCGTTGTGTTAAGTAGTTTTTCGTCTTGTTTATGAAACCTTACCTGCTTCAATAAAGTTCATAGATTAAAAAAAGGGTAACATCACTTGGTGTCGCCGGATGATGACGTACTTCTAGGCCTTTGAACGCCATGGCCGCTCATGCTAGCGAGCTGGAGATTGCAAAGAAAAATTTAACCGATGCAATTGGCGATAACGTCAAGCAGTAAGTAAAACGTCCTTTGTGTGTGCTTTCGGTTTTCTGCCTTTTTGTTGGTTTGCCGCTGAAATGCAAAGTAATGTTTCCATTAGCATGTTTAAATTAGCAGCGTGCTAATGTTTGCAGCATTTCTCCTCAGCAACAGTCCTATGGCTGAGTAATGGCTTTTCACGATGAGCTAATATGTTTGCAGTTATACAGTATTTATGATGTGCTCCCAGATGGCAATGATCCAAATAGAGAGTATAAGTATCTATTATGGTATTATCTGCTCGTGTTTAATTGTATCTGTTACTTTAACGATTTGTAGTGTAGTGTTTTTTAGTTTGATGAATGCACCTGTCAGTGAATGCAGCGTTCAGTGAAAAGAAAAGAACGAAAGTTATTATTTTTATTATAGATAGTTGTTTCACTCTGTCGATGATCTTAAGTGTTTATCCAAGCAAATTAAATGCTACAGCTTAAGGGGCTATCTTTCAATAAATTGGAAATTACGTTTGAAGACAATGAGATGAGAAGCTTGATCATTTTTTAACGTGTATTTGCTTATGAAATGAAAACAGTGTTGTGAATGCATATTAACTCTTGGAGTAGCCTGAGGTTTGTCTTGATGTTTCCTGTTTGTTGCCTTTCCACGCAGTTACTGGGCGAACCTGAAGCTGTGGTTCAAACAAAAGATCAGCAAGGAGGAGTTTGACATTGAGGCACGTCGTCTGTTGGCACAGGAGAACGGTTAGTAAGCAAGAACAATACTTTATACAATGTTTATGTTGAAAAGTCGATGCAATCTGAAAAAAAGTTTGTTTTCCTCCTTCCTCAACAGTCCATGTTCACAATGATTTTCTCCTGGCCATTCTCACACGCTGCCAGATCATTGTCTCCACACCAGGCAAGATTGTTTAGTTTCTTTTCCTTGAAAGTGCATGTGAAGCTGTGTTTATGTAATGTGCTATTGAAACTTGCAGTACTGTAATCTGTTTATTAGCTATGTTTATGTTACATAAATGTAATTGTCTAAGTTATTAGAGCATGCATTGCAAATGCAGGGGTCAGCACCTTCCAGGCTTTATTGAAGAGGCTGACCAACAAATTAATTTGTCACCTGAACGTCTCCCAGAACACTATTATGGCAAATCCTAGGTTTAGTGCTACACGATACCAATCATCACTATGGAAACACTGGTATAAGTGTCTTTTATAGAAATGCAGTGTTAAGTTTTTTTAATTGTTTATTTCTCCTTATATATTTATCTTTTTATGTATGTTGTATGTTATTTATGGACCTAGAGTCTGGCAATAAAGTTGATGATGAGAGCAGTGTAGTTTTCAGACACTTTGAAATAATGGCAACGTTGTTAAGTGTGACATTTTTCTAAAGCCAGATAGAAGTTATCACTAGTAAAGAGTTGTAACATTTAACTAAACACAATATGTCTCTTCATTGCGTCTTGTGTTCTTTAATTGTCCTCTAGATGGCGCAGGACCCTTACAGTGGCAAAGTGGCTCTGCTTCAAAGCCTGGCAAACCAAAAGGGAAGAAGAAATGTTCCTCTAAACAGAAATTTGATGTATGTACTTATTCTCATATTCATTCCTGCAGAGGCTTGGTAAGTTTGCCCTGCCAAATCTTTGATAAAGAAATTGCTCAAATAATGCCTGGTTCTGAATGTTTAAGGTTAGTGGTATCTAATGAATCACTTGGTTCTGGAACAACTGTCTGTTTCATTTGTATGTGTTGTTTGTGTGCGTCTTTAGCATCGTTTCCAGCCACAGAACCCTCTGAGTGCCGCTCAGCCTTTCAGCCCCCGGGAGGTGGGAGGTGAGGAGGAGGAGCTGCGTCTCAGTGCCCACACTCTGCTGTTGCCCACGCGGGGCCAGCTGGAGGCCCGCATGATGGTGACGGCATTTGAGATGGGGCTGGATAACATCACAGAAGATGCCGTCGGCAGCATGATCTATGCTGTTGAGGTTTGTAATAGGGATGTCCTGATCCTGATCGCGGGTATCAGTTCTGAGCCAATAGGCGCGTTTTTTTTAACTGACTGGGGATCTGTATTTACCTTTCTCCAATCATTTTCATCAGCTTGTATTGATCGCTGCTTTTAATCACACACACACATGGACCGCATGGATGCCGGCACTTTTGCTGCCACTCACCAGTGTCTGTCCAGAGAGTACATTGTAGCTTGCCAGCCCTTGGCAACACGTAAACAAGTTTTTCTTAAGGCCGTTTTATGGTTGTGCGTAAACTCCACATCGTAGCTACGCCATCGCTCCTTCGGCGTTGTGACCCTTTTCGGAGTTCTGCGCCGGGGTTGAAGGTGTTTCTTTGCATAGTGTTACATTTCACCTCCAGAACGCTAGAGGATGTTTGGTTTCCGGAGGGTCAGTTGCGAAACTCTTTTGTTTACTTGTGCGTTGGTGTGTGCCCCGAGCCATCTTGTGTGTAAATGTGGGGAGTGGGTGATAGAGCGAGGGAGAAAAGTGAGAAAGTGACGGCAATTCTCTTTGGAGCAGGTAGGAACTCTAGAAGCATAGTGGGAGAAACTATGTCTCTCCTCTGTGTTTTCTGACCAAGGTGGGAAATCTGTTGCAGGGAAAGTTAACCGTCTCCTTGATTTGGACTTGTTTATGGAGTGGCATGCGTGGCCGCAGCATGTAGTTACATTTTTCAAGAGGTGCACTTTAGTCTACTCCATAGGGTCCGGCGTAGACACAGAGGGCTCTGTGAGGGTACACCGTCGACTACGCAGAACCATAAAACGGCCTTTATTCATCTGTTTTTTAATGACCGGATTACTACAATTTTCCATGCTTACAGGCTGTTATTCCCTTGAGCCTAATTTCAGAACACAAGAAGAAAATCAAAGGTTGACTATTAAGCACAAAAGGCCTCACTAAATGTAGTTTTTTTTGTCCAGTGGGGAACTTGGAACTGTTAATTTTTTGGTTGTGGGTTGGCTGGGATCCTAAGAACTGTTTTGGTGTTTAGAGAATAGACCATTTGTTAAATGGTTGCTTATGGTTTGTTAAAGTTTAATGTATTAGGCTTAAGAAATATTTCTTTTACAAAACTGTGAGCTTATCTGAGTAAATTTTGTATTGGGACTTTGTATCGGCAGATTTTCAATATTTAAAAAATCGGATCGGGACACATGGCGGTGAATGGAGGAAGATTTGGAATTCTTGTCTTTTGAAAGCTCACTGAGCAAAACGTCTAGTTCATATCCCATAAATGACTGCTGAAATTGGCTGAAACTAGAAAGGAATTGGCTGAAAATAGACAGGAATACCTACGTTTTGATGTATAAATTGTCCATGACAAGTTAGAATTGTTGGCGTGGGAGCAAGTTATAGAAAAAGAACCAAGATAAGTTTTTGAATCGCTCTACTCTAGTGACATCACTCCACACTCTGATTCACGCAGTAGACACTCATTATAAATGCAGAAAAATCCTAAAATGTACCTTTTACTTAAACGTCTTTTTCACAAAAACTGTAAAATGTAGCAATCTGAAAAGCCAGGTTCTGATAGCTGAATACGTTATTAACGTTTTAAAGTCTGAATCACGAAAATTTGATGAAGGATTTGAAGCTTTCTCACATTGACTTTAATGTTAAAGTAAAATGTTTAAAAGCTTAATATTTGAGTATAAATTATAATATTATAATATAAGTATAAATAGCAGAAAAATAGTTTAAAGAAGTCCCATCATCTGCTGAAAGAGCTGAAGATTTGAAAAGTCGAACGGTTTTAATTGCTGAAAGTATGCAGTTGTGGAGAGCCAAAAAAACGTACGGAATAATAATAAAGAACCGAAAAACAATACTTTTAGTAACACCCCCAGCACTCTCATGCAAAAGGCCATTTGACTTAAAAACGATAATACGGTAAATCATAAAAGTGGCACTTTGTCCTAATTATGCTTTTAATCAAAAGTTTGACTCGGATACATCCACAAAAAGACCCTAGGTTGCATTTTGGCGAGCGTTAGGCTTTAAATACGACTGACAGCTGTGTTTAGCCAGGAGATTGAGCAAAGCTTAACTTACTGCTCTGATGTATTTCAGCACCACTTGAAAGACGTCCTGACTGCTGTCATCACCCGGAGGAAGGCGTATAGGTTACGAGATGGTCGCTTCCTCTATGCCTTTGGCAGTGATGTCACACTGCAGCCTTATCTGAAAAACAGCCTGGCTGCCTACCACAGTGTTACTGAATGGTAGGGACAACTGGGTTACTAGCTGACAAACATGTCCATGTTTTAAATAAGAGTCAGAAGTTAATGTAGACATAAGTACTTTTATATCAAATGTATCTTCTCTGATTAAAGGCTAGTAGTGATATTGCTCCCATTTAGATTTTTGCTTTTTCTTCCTTTCAGTCCCCCTCCAAGTGCTTCTCTCCCTGCAGGCCCACCACCTCAGGTGTCACCTGATGAGGCCGAGCAACGAGCTGTTCACCTATTGGCTTGTTCTGCTGACAGTCTCCCCGCACCCCTCCCTCCAATCAGCATGTTTGATCTCCTGGAGGCTTTACAGGTACGAGACATGCAAGTCCCTGGTCCCGGGACCTTCAACCGATTTAAGGGTTCCCATGTGTCCTGGAAAACCTGGAACTTTAAAGACTAGTTTTCCAGTCGTGGAAACCCCTGGGAATTGATGACCAGATATCCTGGAGATATTCGATGTTGTCCTGACATTTTTTAAAATGTTTTTTAGCCCCTCATTCAGCTACAGTAGGTGTGTAATTTGTTTGAAACAAACTGTTGGTGGGATATGCTGTGCGGTATATGACTTCAAAGCCGGTTTACCAGACACCAAGCAGAACGGACTTGCAGCGATGTCTTCGGTGCCGAGTCTGTTTATTTTCTCCCAGAGGAGCTAAAGGAATTCTCTGAAAAGCCGAGTGGAAATTAGCCCGCTGTTAGCTAACTTAACTATGTTATGTTGAAAGGTTTTCATTTGGTTTGGTTAGAACAAAATATCTTGCTGAAATTTGGGAAATGTCCCAGCTATGTGACTTTCCGGCACTTTACCAGGCAGCGGAGGGAGAGAATAGTGGCGGCGAGCGTCGACATCACAAAGTAGCAAACCTTACCGCACAGTAATGTCAAAGAAGCTGCAGTGTTTCGCTAACGTTTGCGTGAAAACACTGGATTTTAGGACTTCAAATGGCTGAAGGACATATTCTTATGTCAGCATTCCGTGGCACAAGTACGGAGCTATCAAAGGCGCAATCAAGTCCTGAATGCAAAATAAGGTTTCCACCTTGAGACACTGTCTAAAAAACTGAAAGAAACTGATACAAAATTATGACGCTTGAATATCAGTTTTTTTCCCCATATACACAACACTGAGTGCGTCAATTTACCCTAACAGTGTATTTTTTATTAGGAGTAAATATTTTAACAGTATATTCAGTAAGTATGTGCTTTGTGGTTGCCAGATATTTTTAAATGTTTTCATTGATCAAATCCGTAAACTGCGCTCCGGCCTCTGATTACTGTTAATCACTGAATCTGTTCACATTAATTGTTCTGGCCTGCCTTCATGCCACCATCAGAGGTTTGTATTCTGAAATGTCTTCCTGATGTCTTTGTCTGACGTAGGTTCACCACAGTGTGATGCCCTCCCACACTGTGTATGCCCTGAACATGGAGCGCATCCTGTCACGGCTCTGGCACCCCAGCCACGAAGAACTAGAGCAGGACCACGTACACCGGCAGCGCCTCGCTGCGAAAGAGCGCATGCTCGTCAGCTGAGAACCACTGATGCAGGACTGTGTGTGGACTGCAGCTATCATCAGGAACCAAACAAATGATCCCCACAGGGGAATGGACAGGGATCAGTCTGTCTAAAAAAAAAAATTAAAAAAAAAAGAATACCTTTTTTTTTAATTTTTATAATACCTTTGAAATCTCATCCCCATTGCACAAAGAGATAAAGCATAAATGGAGCGAGATGAAACTAAACAGTTGGACAGTGGACACAGAGTTGGTAGTCAGCTCTAGCCAGCAGCTGGCAAATTATTTTTGTGTGTTCCACAGGCCATTGTGGCAATCGACCAACCAACGTTTGGAACTTCTGTCATATAGTGAGAAGATAATTTAGTTTTGGTATTAACCAGCAGCTATGGGCAGTGGACAGGACAATAACGGTCTTATTTGGCCAGATTGTACAGTGTTAATGTTTCAGTGTCAGATTTGCACCACAGCACAGTCAATATCTAAGCATGTGGCATTGTGAACATGACCAGCTAGCGAAGATTAGAAAAAAGAACCTACGAAACAGCCCTGTCCATTACACACAGGTGTTTTTACTTAATCTGGCTGATTAGACCTTATTATTTTAAGTATTGCGTGAGGTCATCCAACCAGCACAAGTAAACATGAGGAAGATGGAAATTGTTCCGCCTTAACAGGTGCAAAAGAAATGTCAATCAAGTGCTGCCAGCACAGGAGGCTGAGAGAGGTCTGACTATAAACAAGCAGTAAGTAAAAACATCTGTGTGGGTTTACTGTGGCTGTGTAGGGTCCTTGCAACGTGTCTGGCAGCTGCCACCTATGTATGTCATCACGCCCCTCATGAACATACCTTGAAATTGTCTCCAAAGTATTCCTAAAACATTTACTAGTATGCGGTCTAAAGGCCGGCGAGCATCCATCAGTGTTGGTGGTCCACAATGTGTGTACAGATTTATCTATTTTTTATGTCTCGGTGCACTTGAATATTTGTTCATCATGTTTGTGTGCAAATTCTAGTTAAGGTTGAAACATGTGTACATTTTGACGTTTTTTTAATACACAAAGTTTGTTTTGTAATTTCTATTACAGAAAGAAGTTCAGAAAATAAATTTAAAAAACATTTTTCTGTACGAGTTTATCACTAGTTTAGGCTGAGAATAACCTCAACACACTTCAAACGTATGTAAACAAATCTCCTTGTGCTTTATAGGTTTCCTCGAGTCACCAGCTGTAGTTGGAGAGCTGTGACGCACGCATACGCCCGTGTCATTGCGCATCGAGGACTCCTTGCCATATTTGGCTGCCTGCTGCTCACTTCCGACATTTCGCTGTCCAATGAGATGCCGCGTAGAGTCACCAACCATTACAAGCACTGTGGTGACTCAATATCCCGTCCGTCCCAGTTCCTTCAATATCAAACACATTAAAGCATTGACTATTCAATATTTAATTATTCAGTAGACACTTAAGTATTCACACATCACACGTGTTCCAACATTTTATTTAGTCATATTTACAGTTCTGAAGTGCTCTAAAGACAGCGTACAAATATTACAAAGTGTTATTTCAGGTCTAACAGTAACACCTTTTATTACAAAGTTGTATGAACGTAAGTGTTAAGAAAGTAAGGCCGTTTTGTCAGTAAACGCTACACACATACACACACACACACACCTTGCGTAAAGGTGCGAGACATTTCTCTTTGTTAGTGTTACTCTGTACATACTGAATAGTCGCTGGTGGGATACTCAGTGCTTGACTTAAGTCTATATGCATAAATTGCTACTTGACATGGTGGGAGATTTGCAGGGCAACGCCTTCTGTCCATTTGCAATTCGATCCCACACAAGCTTTGGGGGTCTGTTGGGACGCAAGGCTGAACTTAATCAATTTAAAATTAGCATAACACTTGCCGTATTACCTTGGCTTGACTGGATACAAATTTCATTCTGTACTTTTGTAGTGAAAAGAAATAATAAAACAAAGACAAAATTGCCAGAAACATTTAACAAGTCACATCAGAGGGGTATTTGGAGCAAATGCTTCCTCTGAGCTTTGTCCGTCTGTGCAATAGGTTTGATGGCCTGTGCTCTGTTATAATTCATCGCACTGACCACTTACACGTGTCTGGTCAGTCTCCATTCTTGCTCTTTGTCTGCATAAACTTATAGTGGATTCAGTCTAAACAGATAATTTGGTTGAAAAAAAGTCACTGCCCCGCAAAGCTTACGGGCCACTTTAAGCTGCATTTGGTCCCCAAGAAATGTCCCTTGGTTCTTTTCCCTTGGCAGTCTAGTAGGCTTGGAGCTGCTGCGTCAAAATGAGCTGGCAGCCACTGTTAACGTGGTCCATGACCTTTTGCTTGAGCAGAGCCAGCTCGTCCCGGAGGACGTTGGCAGAGGAAACCAACTCCGTGTTTTGGTTCTTCAGGTTTTTGACCCTGTCCTCCAGCCTGGAGATCCGCTCCAGCTTCCTTTTCCGGCATTTGGACGCGGCCACCCTGTTCCGCATGCGCTTCCTCTCCGCTTTGATGCGCTCCTGGTTCTCCATGTTGATAGGAGAGAGCGGCGGGGTGTCTCCGGACATCTCGGGCACCGTCTGCGGCTCCTCTTTGAGCGCGTGTCGCCGCGATTGCTGCGCTGCCGCATGGTGGTGATCCATGTGGTCGTGGGTCGGCTGTGGTGCGGCCGGGTAAGGTGGGTGCCTCTCGTTGGCAGGTGCCGACGCAGAGACCACGGCCCGACTGAAAGCCCCCAAGTTCGTGTACTCCGGTGGGTCGGTGCGCACCGTGCAGCTGTAGGGAATCCCGCCGCTCTCGGACGCAGCAGAGCCGGATGCCATGCTGTTGGTCGCGCCGGGCTGCGCGTCAGGGTGGACGGCGGGTGTCTGCTGGTGGTAGTGGAGTTCAGCCAGTGCCCTCACAAACCCTTCCGCAAATCCCTCCTGCTCGTCAGTGATGTTCTTGGAACAGACGAACTGGGTCGGGGTGGGAGTCGTTAGCCCGGTGCAGGACTGGATGATCAATCTTTCCAGTTCAGGCGAGGCCAGCTTCAGCAAGCCGACATCAGGGGACGTCAGGATGTCCAGGGCCTTGGCGCTTAGCTGGGGCTTAAAGTTTTTCGGGTCGTTTAGGTTTAGCGTCATGGTCTGTTTGAGGGTTTTGGGGTTGAACCCATACACCGTCGGCCCGTCATGCTGAGAGCTGGAGGCGTTCACGGCTTCGTCGTAGAACGTCGCTTCCATTTTTCTGGACATAAAGTTTTTTTTTTTTTGTATTTGTATCACCTTTAGGGAGGTCTGTTCTCCTTCCTTCTTTTTTTTAAGTCAAAGAACGACTGTTTACATGTGTCCCGTGACTCCCTATCTCTCGACTGTTTGCTGATAGAGTCCGCCTATTGTTGAAGTTCAACTCACTTGACAACTTCGTGTCCTGAGAAAACTTTTCTCTTGTGAACCGCGCGATGATCAACAAAAACCGTCGTTCCCCCGCGGCCGAGCCTCCGTGTTTTCACACCGGAAGTATCCTCTTTGATTGATTCTCCTTCCCAAAAAAGCAGAAACAGTGCCTGAATAGGGATAATACTTTCTATCACTTCCAACGTGGAGACGAACTTTATCCACCTCTAAGCTGCAGCTCTACTGAAAATAACAATGATGTCATTTCTACGGCCTATGATTGGCTGGAGATGGTTTAGTGGGTGGGGTGTATCTAATGACATGCAGGTTGCTCTGACAACTAGCCATATCCCCGCCCCCCCGCGATGGTTTATGGGATTAGGTCATGCAAACGGTGGAGCAATGTACTCTGGGATTACGTAGTGTTTTTGAATATTTAGTTACCCGCTCAATTATTAGTTACCCATCCTGAAGTGAGGGCTGCACCATATGGTCTGGCTTCACCTTAATTAACACATATAAGCAAATCAATGTTCTTTCACTAAGATGTTTTTGATAAGAAACAAAGACCACTAGATATCAGCAAATTTAAATAATTACTTCATTAGCAAAATGCAGTGGCATTACATTTTCATAAATTCAGAAGGTGAGTAGGCCTAGTTAATTGTTAACGAGCGAAGAAAGAAAAGGAGGGTCCACTTGAACTAAGAGCTCTTGTTGTAAAAAAAATAATTAATTTTACAACAGTGCACGTTTATACATACATACATACATATATACATTATATATATATATATGTGTATATATATATATATATATGTATATATATATGTATATATATATATATATATATATGTATATATATATATATATATGTATATATATATATGTATATATATATGTATATATATATATGTATATATATATATGTATATATATATATGTGTATATATATATATATATGTATATATATATGTATATATATATATGTGTATATATATGTGTATATATATATGTGTATATATATATATGTGTATATATATATGTGTATATATATATATGTATATATGTATATGTGTATATATATATATGTATATATGTATGTGTATATATATATATGTATATATGTATATGTATATATATATGTATATATATATATGTATATATATGTATATATATATGTATATATATATATGTATATATATATGTATATATATATATGTATATATATGTGTATATATATATATGTATATATATATATATGTATATATATGTATATGTGTGTGTGTACGTTTCAATATTAAGATAAATCTGAATAATAACAGACAATACGAATTTAATCAAAGTGGTAATATCTTTAAAAAACAATAGTTTTATATGTCTTGTCATTTGTACCAAACTCTTATCTGACATAGTCACATTTAACTGTGTGTGGAAAAAAACTTAATTAACCAATCAGCTCACAGAAGTGTCCAGACAAACATCAGAATTGAGCCATCAATTGGAAGTACACAAAAGAGATCTTTGGTCACTGCATTTTTTTTGTAATCAAGGTATCATATCGATTTTAGGCCCAAAACCAAAAGGACATTTGTACTCAAGCACATATTTGTACATGTAGTTCATACACTTTATTTGTTCTGCTCTTATTACACTGCAATACATTTCTTTTCATCCCATCCACCACATGTTTATAGACTTTTCTGCTTTTTTTTGCATTTCTGCTTTTAAACAAACTACATTTTGTTAGTCTTTGTACTTCTACACAATGACAAAAAAGTTGAATCTAATCTATTTGAGTTGCATGATACTGTCCCGTAAATATATTTGTTATATTCTGTGACCGACTCTCATAGGAAAATGTGAAGTTAATGACTGAAGGCTCTGTACAGCTGCAGTTCAGTCTGTCTGGCCTCCCCCATTGTATTATTCAACGTGTTCTCCTCAAACCAACTATAAATAAGTTAACAGCTCCAGACAGCCTGAGAGAACCAGAGCTGCCTGAGGTCAACGCTCTTGAGATGACATGTTGTCTTCACAACACGGCAGTGCAACGCCCATTTGGAAGTATTTGACACCCTGAAGTAGAAATCCAGTGCTGGAATGCTCCAGAAACTTCAGTGTCTAATAGGCCTACAACACCGGGAATGAAGGCAAACAAGGCCTCAGCTTTTTCTTTCGTCTTTTCTTTTGACATGACAGAGCAGCTTTTAATGTAATAATAACTTAATGAGCCACTTTAATCTGTATGTGTTTTTCTCTGAACACCTGTGTTTAGCCCGACTGAGGACTATTTGCTACATGAAACTGCCGCTGTGCCCCGGCTGTGCTTCCTGTTTCTCTGTCAGCTTTTCCTCTCTGCTGGCCTGACGGGCTCGCTTTTAGATAACTTTGCTTTCCTCCTCCCTTCCCGGGCCAGCTGTTTCCACTGCATGCAGTTTTCTAATCAGGAGCCGGTCCTGCCTGCCTACCAACAGGCCTGCTTTTGTTGTACATAGGTGGGACCCCCCCCCCCCCCCTCCCTTCATTAGAGCAAAACACAGGGAAAGATTATATACATGTGTTGATGTATCAACAGAACAAAGTTTTGATTACCTTCAGACGTGGACCAGAGGGAGACACACACACACACACACACACACACACACACACCGACACACACCGAGCAGTAAGGGAGATAGATGAGATTTCAAACACTGTCAATGCAGTGTTTGTTGAAGACCATCTGTTTCTTCCTGTCCCGCTGCTTAGTTCTCTCAGTATCCCATCTCTACTGATCATTCCTGGTCCAAACACACAGATCCCAGCTAGTACTACTTCCTTTAGACAGCTGTTGATCTCCTCCAAGAGAAGAATACAGTAGGTGAAAGTGACCATGTGGGATGCAGACTGGAAGGTTTGACAATTCTTAGTCAGAGTCAGTGGTTTTAATGGCAGGTTAACGTCTTTTTGCAACTACAGGCACTGCTATACACTACTGTAACAGATTATATTACCTTTTATAGTAGTCTAAATGATGTCCTTCAGCTCACATATGAGTGGTTAGTAATTCATATTAAGTATTTTCATAGACTTTTTTTGACAAAAGACATTTTGACATGTCATAGCAGGAAAAGCACAGTGTGGCCTACTTAATAACGTTCCCAATGGGTGATACCATTTAGTTGAGCTAGTTCCGGAGTCCTTGCGTTGTGCATGCTGGCTCAATGGCATGACTTACTGTGACCCTTAATAGGAGCAGAGTCATATGATATTGTTAAGGTTATAACACCTGTGCTTCCTCTGCTATAACAAGTCAAGATGTCTGCTGTAAACAAGGTCTGTTGACTGAATAATAAAATAATAATGACAGACATGTTAGTGTACCAAATTTTATAAAATCCTGCAAAAAAGGGTGTCATCTAAAAACATATACATAAGAAGATAATGATGGAAAGGCAGGGGGAAACATTGAAATTACCCATGGTGCTTCCTTGACTTCGGACTTTGGGTAGGCCTGTTGCAATTTCATCCACGTGTACAAACAGTAGCTTCATCCAAGCGTATGTGTGCTATGTAAATAAATGTAAGCGATGTGGTGCAAGTAGCTCTCGTCCACTTTCGTTTGTTTAAACTTGCCCCCTGGTCTGGATGGACTACATTTTTCAGCGGAGGGGAGAAATCGACTTTGACCTTTTTTGGCCGGTTTCGCGTTCCGTCGCAGCCACCATCTCTAGCACGAAGTAGGCTCCGCTTATCAGAAACTCACAAGTGATGTTCCCTGCGCTGAAATGAGATTTTGACCCGCCGGTAAGTTGGGATATGTTCTAGCTCGTGTACAAATGTCCTCTGTGTTTAGTAGTGTGTTTTGTGTGTATTTAAAAAAGTTTATTCTGTGCAAATCATTGGTAGAAAATCACTGTTGCTGCACAGCGTTAATCATATTCAGTTGAGGACGATGATGTTTCTAAACATACACAATAAGTAATTAGTTGAAAGCAAATGTATTATATACATGCGTTGATATCTGTTTTCACTTCGTTGTTTTTCGAAGCAGTCCATTACATGTTGACGTTGGCGGTGTAACCTGGTCAATAATTAACCCCTGGGTCCTCATTCATGGCGGAGGTCTACTACGTCGGGGTGGACGTGGGCACTGCCAGTGTGAGGGCTGCACTGGTGACCAGAGCTGGTCTCATAAAGAGCACTGCAGTGGAGCCCATCAGCATCTGGGAGCCCCAGTCGGACCACTATGTCCAGTCCTCCACTGAGATCTGGGAGAAATGCTGCACAGTTGTCAAGGTAGGGTGGCCTCTTCAGAGCATTGGAACCCCCCTCCCCCCTGATCCTATCAGATAAACTCAGCTGTAGACCAGGTGTCTTCAACGATTTTTAAGCCAAGGACCCCTTAAATGAAAGAGATGGAGATACTACATTGTATAAACTAAAGATGCATTTTTAACTGGGCACACAACAGGGCTCCACTATAAATCGCAATTTTATCCAAATCGCAATATGGACCAGTGCAATATTTGTTAAATGCAAACTATGTGTCAAACCATTCTGAACGAAGTAGTGTAGTGCTGCAGAAACATCCTGGACTACAAATCGGATCCTACGGACTACAAAAAACATCTTGATTTGGTACAGATCCTTGCAAAACTCACCCTAGTCATTTTAATTTTTAAAGAGTAATATTAGTCAATGAATAGGAGAATAATGAAACAAACGTGATCATTCTTTTCAATATCGTGAATCATATTGCAATCCATCAGTCAAAATAATCGCAATTAGATATTTTCCTCATATTGTGCAGCCCTAGCCTACAATTAGGTGTAGGGCGGCCTAAAGACTTTACACATACCTTTTTTTTGCATAGAATAATTTGCTTTTAAAATAGCCTTATAATTGTTGGCGTGCTTTTATAAATAATGTTTTCCTTTTAAAATGTAATTTGGCACCGTATCTGTGGATGGCTACCTTAGTAACCATTTGTCCTTTAGGCCATTAAGCCTGTCATTAACGGGGGATATTATATTTGCTTACAAAATGTTGGATTCATGTTAAGACTTTTTAATCTTTGAAAAAACTTTCAAAAATTAACAATAATTTGCATTGACTCTGAGGACTCCCTGTTGAATATCCCTGCTGTAAACTACTGTAGACCCCACTGGTCATGTTCTAAATGTGTTCATGTTAAATTATATTAAAGTGGATGTAAAGTAACACAACATGAAAATGAATATTGTGAGATCATTCTTTTTATAAAATGTAATTGTCACTGTTTAAGTTGGTTTTGTTGAACTTTGCATTCCCGCAAATTTAGTGATTACTTTGAATTAATATTGCAAGCTTTTAGCTATTACTTTTTGTAGTACTGCTACTGTTTATCCATTCAAACACGCTGATTATTTGTAAAAATAAATCAGGGCTCAATGATTGTATTTATGTCACTGTAACACACACTGTATGTATATTGAACTATGATGCAGTGCTTGCTAACATGTTCATACATACCATATTACAGTCACTCCACAGATATTGTGAATCTGTAAAAGCATTGACCAACCGTCTCAGACCATATTTGTATCTGTTCCAGCGAGTTACCCAAAGCGTGGAGCGGAGTCAAGTACGAGGGATCGGTTTTGATGCCACCTGCTCGTTAGTGGTTTTGGACCAAAACTTCCAGCCCGTGCCAGTCTGTCAGGATGGTAAGGGAAATAATGTTCTCTCGTTATAGCCTGATCCTTGTCCCCCACATATCACTCATATTTTTTTGCGTCAGGAAAGCACCATTTATACCTATGTAAGTCAAATATGTGGTTACTAAGAGTGCACTTAATCGTGTTTTTAAAATGCTGATTGTAAAATGTTACTAGAATGGAGTTTTGGAGCATTTTGGCATGAAACCTTTCAGTTGTTGAGTTTAGCTTGGACCAGTGTTGTTTTAGTCCAATGTAAGACAACACTTTATTGATCACAGAGTGTAAAAAACCTACTCCACAGCAAGGTTAAAGGTCAGGGTAAAACTAAAGTCCAGAACCCCTGGAGTTGGTTGAGATTCATGTTTATTTCATGTTCAATTAGTGAAAATGGATGCAGGGTCAGGGCCCAGATATTGAGGTTAAATGACTGATTGTATGCTACGTAGATAATACATATCCCTCACAGTCAGAGTTTTGTTTATCATCGCCTAAAAGAACAACTCAATCCATCTGGGGTGTTCGGTCCATGCAGTATTGGCTATTTGGTACATTTTATGTACATTTTGCTTCTTTCCCCCTTCCTCTTTTCTCTTCTTTCCCAGGTGACAGACAAAGGAATGTGGTGATGTGGATGGACCATCGCGCTGAAGAGCAGGCCGCTCGTATAACCAGCACAGGCCACCGAGTCCTGAGCAGGGTGGGAGGGGTGATGTCACCAGAGATGCAACCCCCTAAGCTGCTCTGGCTCAAAGAGGTGAGAGGTGAGCGAGGTCACCACAGGACCACTGATCTATGTATATGTTTTATTGTCGCTCTCGGTATTGGTTTGTCAGCATGTGTGTGTTGTTGTTGTTTTAGTTTCTTAGCCTTACCCACCTTTTTTGGGGGGAAGCATCTGATAGATGAACGCTTCCTGAAGGTGGTTTTATGGTCTGTTAGTACACGCGTGTGCTGTTACTACTCACTGATCATGTGGTTCACTTGGCACACATTTCTCTTGTCTTTTAATCAGAATCTGAGAGAAAGCTGCTGGAACAAAGCAGGACACTTTTTTGACCTTCCAGACTTCCTATCTTGGAAGGCAACAGGCTCTTTGACACGGTGAGCCAAAGCCCGTCTAAGGAAAGCTTGTTCACTCCCTATTAAGCCCCATTGTACCGAATTTGGTTGCAGTTCCACCAGAGTTCCACTAAGGGTGATCCTGTGCAAAATGAATGGGACTCTATGAAGCTAGACAGCTAAATGTGTCTCTTTTCCCTGGTTGTCATTGAGAAATCTCAGATTTGTTTTTGCGAGTTTGACATGGATTATTGGTCTTAAGTTGAATGATCAAGTACTTATGTCCTTTCAATTTCATACAGGTTGAGTCGTTTTTGCCCATAACATGCTAGAATTCTGCTAATAAATGCTGATTGGTCAGTAAAGGACTGATCACGACCAGAGATCCTGCTTGATGGCATCTGAAGCGGAGTTATAATGTCAGAGTAAATATTTCGGCACGGTCTTTAAAACACTAACAAACCTCTTTCTAGCACGTGTATTGACAAGGAGAGACTAACCTGTCCGCTGTGTTGTTGATGCCTCGAAGGAGAAAAAAGGAAGTGACTCAGAGATTGCGGTAAAGCAGATGACTATAACTTTAATGCCCCTTTTTTTGTGAAGTGACCTTGGGTGTCATGAAAGGCGCTTTAAATAAAATATATTATTATTATTATTATTATATCTGGCCGTGCAATGTGTATGATATCATTCAGATTTTAAAAGGCTTTCTTAGAACAAAAAAGCGACTTTAAACTATCTAACTCCCAGCAGGGTGTAGTTTCGTAGCCTCCCCTTTCAAATACAACATTTAAATTACTAGACAAAAATTACATCCCGGGAAAAGTGGATTATGAGGTATAAAGTTCCATAGAACACCATTTATTCTGCATTCGCCTGGGATCACCCCCGGTGGGGCTCTGGTGGAACTGCAATCAGCCTGAAGCATCAAGATAGTTTACTGTCTCTGAACATGTGTGAAAGTGTTTAATACACAAATTTCCAAGTGGGATTGAAATGGGTTCACCATTTACAGTGACCTACAAATGGTTGTTAATGACTACAGTATTATACAGGGAACGATAACCTGATGAAACATTGTCCTTTTATCAAATGTCTGTTTAAAAGAAAGAACAGGGTTGTCCTCCAAAGCAGGCAAAATTCCAAGAAGTGTGTCTTTTATCATGGACAAACTGTTTTTGTTTTTTTCTGTGGCCTTCACCAGATTCTGTATATCTATTAGCAGCTACAAAACGGGGGTGGGGCAGGGACAGGGACAGATGTTCAGGGTTAAATAAAAGATTAACAGAGTACGCACATAGAAGTAGTTTACATCATCTGAAAGCTGTCTGGAACCTGAAAATTAATTTGAGATTAATGCACTGTGTCAAGTTTAGTTCCAGTCATTAATCATTGTTAGTGTTAACAGTGATTTATTTATTGTTTTTATCACTCAAAAAAATGTTTTTAATGAAAAAATCAAACCACATTGAGACACCAAGACCCTGAGGAACACCACTGGAAAATCATGGTGTGAGTGGGTATCAAAAAGTTTTGACATTTGGAGATTTCTAACAGAATTATGTTTTTTGGCGATTGGATGGCGAGCATTTCTGTTCTTCATACATCGTCTGATAATTCATACAGTTAGGTCAAGTTTCAAATAATGGTCTCCCTACAATGAAATGGCTCCTATGGGGACTTACATCCAAGAGAGTCTCTGCTTTCGAAGACTATTTAAGGGGACCCCAGTATGCAGAAATATAGTACGGTTTTTGCCCCAACCTGCATAGGATTAGCATGGATGTCTGTAAAGGGGAGACTTATGGATATCTATAGATCCAATTTTCATTCAGATATCCTGAGGTGAGAGGTCAAAGGACCCATTTAAAAATGGCCATGGCGGTTTTCCCCTCTCCATAATTACCCTCAATTTATAGCGTTATGCAGCAGTCAATGTGACCTCATGTTGTACTTGATGAATGTGTTATGATGAGACATATTACAGTACTGTTTGGTGTTGTTTCACAGGTCCTTATGTACTCTGTTGTGTAAATGGACGTATTGCCCTCCAGAGGGATGGGATGCTGGTTTTTGGACTAGCATTGGAATGGAGGATATCCTCGAAAACAACTTTTCCAAAATAGGTAAAAGACATGAAAAACCATGTGTCTTATTAATTGCATGAAAGATTTTCAGAAGAAATTTCACAGAGCGTGTAACAATCTTTTCAAACACCAGGCAGCACGACGTGTTCTCCAGGGATCCCGCTGGGAGATGGACTCACCCAGGAGGCTGCAGCAGATTTTGGTTTGGAGCCCGGAACCGCAGTTGGTGCTTCTGTCATTGATGCTCATGCTGGAGGCCTTGGTATTATACTCTAAACCTGTTCAGTAAACCAGTCTCCTCTCCAAATATATCTATTTGTTCTAAGTTTCCTTACAACCAATGAGCTCCTTTCTCTATTTTTAAGCCAACAGGATAATCTTAAAAAAAAAGATTATGAAAAACTCCTTTTGGAAACTGGGCTTGTCTGACACCTGAGAGGTATACAGTAGCTTTGCATGTTCCACATAACTATGAGAGTTAATAGTTTTGAAATATTAACTTTCAGAACTTTAACATCATCTGTAATGTCATCAGGAAGATGTACAGAGCAAAGTAATTTTTTACCAATCTTGCCAGACCTTAAGACTTTAAAAAGACGCCCAAAGGGAGGAGGGAGGCAGAAGATTTGATTGTAATAATGTAATACCTGAAGGTCACGTTTTGGGTGGGTATAAGACAAACCTCTTGAGGTATCAAAAATGAAAATGTCCGTCCACTAGGGAGCCTAAATAAACATAACAAACAACATTACTGGTTACATTTTGATACGTAAGTATTAGGTTTAGCATAATTGGGGTGATAGAGAATGTCAAGGACTCATCAACACTAGATTTCAATCTCAGGGTAAAGTAAATATACACGTTGTTGGAATAGTTTCAGGATCTTGTGTAAGATGAAAACCTGAGTCAGGCACCTGAGGAGAAACAATAAAATGTCCCAAAAGCAGAGGGCCCATTCTCTGGGGTAAAGACGTTACATTTTTAAGCAATCTGTCAAATGGATTTTTAGATTTTATGCAAAGTGTGGTCTGTGGTGCCAGATGAAACAGAATGTTGATGACACTCTGAGCCAACAGTTGTCAAGATACATTTTTTTAATAGTTTAATTTGTTTTGCATTTTGTGCCTTGTTAGATAGCCGACAGTAGAGGTGATAGACGATGGGGATGACGTGGAATAAAGATCCCTGATTAGATTTCAAGCTGGGATGTTGCGGTAACTTTTAATTAAATGCAACAAACCAATGTCTGTTTAAAAGGTTAGCTTTTGTATCTGTGTGAGCAGCAGTCGGCGATCCCTCTGGTTTGAAAATTCGAACCATCTGGTTTTGTTCTGGAGATAAACTGCTCATGAACTCTGCCCTCTGACCTCTGCCTATCACACGTTGTCGCATCAGTCAGAGGCTAAAACACTCTGCACTTTTACTTGTCATGCATGTCATATTGATGTACAACCCCTGCGCGAAGAAGAACCTTCTACCTATAATTCTAACCAGCTTGACAAACATTATTCCAGCAGTTAGTGTCACTGCTGAATTCCATGTGAAAGTTAGAAAAACACTTCAAAAGGATTGGAAGCTTTTCATTTGCTAATCATTGGAAGGTCCCTGGCCAATGCTCTGACAGGAGTTTTGTGAATTTAAAATAATAATATAATGTATATTATATATATATAATATAATATAATGTGTACCCCCCCCCCCCAAAAAAAAATAATTATGTTGCTAAAATCTGATTTAAAATGTGTGATTTTGCTCTTTCCAGGTGTGATAGGTGCAGATGTAAAAGGCTTTCACTTGCCCTGTGAGGACCAGCCAATCACCTCCCGCATGGCAATGATCTGTGGGACGTCAACCTGTCACATGGCGGTGAGCGGTTTACAGCTACATTTTACCTGCTGTGTGACTTTTTGAAAAATTGCTCTTGATTATAGTATAGTGTAGATATGGTATGAATTCCATGATCACACTTTTTCTGAACTTGGAGGTGATGTACAGTAAAACATAGCTACTACTGTGCGATCTAGCACAAGTAATGTTATAATAAATAACTTTTCCCATACATGGCGATAGCAGGACCACCCTGAATGTTTCCGTCTCAAAAGTCATTTTTACATGCATCATATGTTTGTTTTTGTTTTTTAATGTATGGATAGCAGCGGCTCTGGCCCGAGCTCTTCAAGGATGACTGAGCTTCTCCCCCTATCTCAAAGGGAGATGCCAGCCAGCCTCCTGAGGAAACCCATTTCAGCCACTTGTACCTTACTAACATCTTTATAAATACTATTTAAGTAGTTCCACGTTGGTACAAGCATTGTGCAACTTTTTCTTTTTTTTGTTTCTTTTTGTTTTAAATACTACATGTTATTAATATTCTATGTTACTATCCTTTTTTGATGTAACTCCAATCTCTACAACCTGGCCCATTTACGTATACTGCTGTGCTTGTTCATCAATATGCATTGTCCTGAATTAATAAAAATAAAAATGAACTATTTAGTGTAGTATTTATAAAGATGTAAGTAAACCTATTTTTATGCAAGTTGTGCTTCTTTTCTAAAATGGGTTTCCATTACAGTATTTCTGTTAGCTTTTTACTAAAGCCCTATCTATCTCTTTGTAGATTGTAAGTGTGATATACAGTGCTAACTGAAACATTACATTTTGTATTCATATGCATCAGATCAGCGAGCAGCCTCTGTTTGTGCCCGGCGTGTGGGGTCCCTGCCTGTCTGCCATGGTGCCGGGCATGTGGCTCAATGAGGGAGGACAGAGTGCTACAGGAAGGCTGGTCAGTCCTCCGTCAAATCAAATGCAGGATTTCACTGAGCTGTTTTTTGCTGTGCAGCAACAGAAGACTGCATGCAAGTCAGGCTTGTAACAATTATTACATAATTGTCAATATATTTACACAGTCGCCGTTTCTTTGTTTTACTGCAATTAATTGCTGACACAAGCTGAGCTCTTAAGGCGTATGACTGGTAATTGTTCATTTTATTTCGATATGCCAAATTGTAAGTATATAGGCTAAGTGATTATTGCTTGGATTATGTCTTTTTATTATTTCAATTGTTAGTTGTTGGCACCTTACCGTATACACGTTCATAGCAGCAAAAATGACAAGGGTACACAGTAGGGGTCAAATTGCGATTCAAGCTCTACTGATTGAAAATTGATTCATAGAATTCAAAAAATCAATTCATATTTTTTTGATTTTTTTTTACTGTATGTTTTCTGCAATCACATGATAGATAGGTACTTTATTGATTCCCAAGGAGAGGGGCATTGTTTACTTCATAGGCTGTGCATTTTTGTTTTTACATTATCAGGGTCACAGTGATATAACAATAAGATGTATCCTGGAATACAATAGAAAACCTTAATTTGTTTGAAAAAAGTTGTAAATAAATAAATAAATGTACTGTATATTTAAAATGGAAAGAGCAATTCACAATGATAATTATTATTACTATTATTATTCTGACATTCTAATGCAAGTTGAGACAAATGTATACAATCAACATGAAGTGTTCCCAGAAGACACCGGGACTCATCTGGCCGCATAAACGACAATGCTTTAAAGCAGTCTGTTCTATAACATCACTGTGCGCTCCACTGACTTTGAAGTTGATCGTGTCATCTGTAATCCTTTCCGTTAAACTGTGTTGCTCTCTCCTCCCTCAGATCGAGCACATGGTGAAGGGCCACGCCGCCTACACACAGCTCCAGGAAGAGGCTCGTCAGAGGTCAGCTGATGCGTTTAGTGCTTAGTTTAGCTAAGTTTAGTAAGGTTAAGTATTTATTACAATATGACTATAATGTGGACATTGCAAATAAAGTGATTTATTTTTGAATTGTTTGATTTTCTTAACATTTACTTAGAATTACATGAAAATGCCGTGTTACAGTGACCATGTTCGCCCACCGATTGGCTTACTGGAGCACTTAAAGAGATTTTATTAGTAACACCTGTGCTGGTTCTGCTATGTCATTATGAAATGTCCTCAGTGGAAAAAGGCTGCAGCAATTTCAAAATGTATGATTTTCCATACAACATCTTCAATGTTATTTCTTCAGACTGGGCTCTTTGTTTGCGTACTGTCACTTCCCCCCAGAGTTCCCTTCACTGGCGTGAACATCTACAGCTATCTGAACAGCCACCTGAGTTCAATGGCTAACACCAGTACTACTGTTGACCTGCTGGCCTCAGGTCTTCATGTGTGGCCGGACTTTCATGGGAATAGATCGCCCCTGGCTGACCCCACCTTGAAAGGCATGGTGAGGAAACATAAGTCACATGAAGACGTGACTCATTAAACAATGTGTTATTGATCAAAGCATGTATTTTTTTTTTCAAGTTTATTTACTGCACTTATCTTATCTACAGAGGCATGCTTTTTAAGTATGTTTCAGTGGTCCAATCTTATTATTATAGTAAATTAATTATAACTAGTTCAAGTGACTATATGTGACTTTCCGTTTGTGTTGGTTCTAGCGTCCACTTTGGACAAAAGCGGTAGTGTTTTTACCACATCTGCTGTCGTAAAGGTCTTTTCTTTTGTGCTGTATTACTGAGTTATCGTTACAGTGAGGTCATGTAAGTGTTGGGTAATTTGGATACTACGTAAGCTAAACCAGGTATCACGGTCACTGTGTCACAAGCAAAAGCATTAGGAGTTTGTTGTAGCAACAATGTAATAATAACTTTGATACAAAAAACCCACAAACGCTTTATACAAGGGATTTTACAGGGGGACAAGGGAATAGGAAATAGTAAGCCAACATAAACATGGACCACATGAATAAAACATCCCCGCTAAATGGAAATAATTAAATGTTGGCTACTGACGTATCAGTTACAATCCCGTAATTGTTTCCATTCAATTCTTTCCCTTTTTAGATTTTAGTTATTCTTTTTTTAATTTGCCTCTTTCCTGTGATGGTCCTGCCCCAGTATCAACCATAACTACAACATATAAAATAACATTCAAATACAATTAGGGCCATTGAAAGAAATCTCCTGCTTCCTTTCACCTGGCTGGATACGCTAACGTAGGCTTTCCCAGTGTTACAAATAAATCTGTTACCCCAGAATTTCTTGGTGTGTATATATCGCCTTTAATTTTTTTTACATTGCACTGACAACAGTTTACATTCACTTTTAAGGGATTTTCCAGGCATGTTATAATTTTGTGAGTGCAAAGAATAAAACTTGGTACTCCAAATAAAAGTGTGTCACAGTTGAGCCACTAAAGGGATTTCTGTGTTTTGTAAGCTAATTATTGTTTCCAGACCATGTCTATAGTTCCAGGAAGCAGGAAGCAGGAAGCCAGGAAGTAGAGAACTGTTGAATATTGTTTTGACTGAATCACTGGTGATTTGAGATACCAGACCCTCAATGACAGCTCTGCTTTCCCGTAACCCTTTGTTGGTGAATGCACCCATCTGGTGACTCCTATTATTGAGTGCTGAGACATTTTTGAATGACACATTACTGTTTTTCAGGTGATCGGACTGCCACTCTCCCAAACCTTGGATGACTTGGCCCTGCTCTATTTAGCCACTGTACAAGCCCTCGCTGTGAGTCTTCTGTTTTCAGATGACTGACTCTGAGCCTCAGTCTGACAACCTCGTACCTTAAAGTGCAAAGGAAGGTTGTATTTGTTTACTTGGAACCTGATTCCGCTTTTATCTTTGTATCGGTTTTCAGCTAGGTACTCTTCATATTCTGGATGCCATGAAAGAAGCAGGACATGACATCAGAACCCTCTTCCTGTGTGGCGGATTGAGCAAAAATGCCCTTTTTGTCCAGATCCACGCTAACGCTACAGGTATAAAATACTAACTAACTAAGGGATGATGGTAGCTTTGGAGAAAAGTTTTGATATTGTGAATGTCAATTTTGCTAAATAGACATTGGACCAAAAATATTAAATAATGGTAACAAAAAAGTTTAGGTTCTCTAAAATGTTTACTAAACTGTACACATTGTTATGAAAACTTTTGTTATATTGGCCGATGGAGGCGTTAACAAAATCCACTTGTTTTCATTATTGTCCTTTTCAGGCTTGCCTGTGGTGTTGCCTGACCAGATGGAAGCAGTGTTAATAGGTGCAGCAATCCTGGGTGCATGTGCATCACAGGACTACAGCACTATACAGGTGGGGGGACACATTCAATTTGGAGTATCCTTATGTGCTTTTAAACAAGGTTCTTAATAAATGTATTAATATTTACCCCACTGCTGGTGAGTCACGTTATGAAAAATTATTGGAAAAATTACAGTTTTTTTTTGTTTTTAGTAGACTACAAGATACATTTGAATTCTTTATTACAAAAACACCACACAAAATCACACTGATTGTCAAAAATATGTAATTCGTTATGGAACTTGAACCTGGAAATGTGGTGTACATGTAGTAGTGTTCCACACTGGGAAAAACCAGTATGCTTAATATTGTATAAGAGAGGAGGTACTGTGTGTGTGTGTGTGTGTGTGTGTGTGTGTGTGTGTGTGTGTGTGTGTGTGTGTGTGTGTGTGTGTGTGTGTGTGTGTGTGTGTGTGTGTGTGTGTGTGTGTGTGTGTGTGTGTGTGTGTGTGTGCGTGTGTGTGTGCGTGTGTGTGTGTGTGCTTTGTTCCCAAAAGAATACAATGTTTGTTTATGTTCAAAACACTGGATCCTTCATCTCCCAACTGCATGGCATCTTTAATTAAATCGCCCCTTCCTCCTAAATGCCCACTTCTTGCAAACCACACACACACCTCTTGTTGTAATGCAGAATTATTATTGTAAAAATGGCTCAAGCCAAACCCCAAATGTTTTTTTTCCAGAGACACTGCAGACATTATACAGTTGTTTCCACAGTCTGTAGTACTCCTCACAAGGAGTAAACCAAACTTCATGTGCGAAATCGGTGGCGTGTCCCTTTTTAAAGTTTGTGATCCAATCTTCTTGTTTTGTAGTCTAATAAAATGGACCTCAAAACCATGAAATGCCCAGCCAGTAGGCACCCAGCACAGATCTCATTATCACTGGCTCAATGCCTCCCTCTGCTGGGTGGAACCAAAACACAAAGTAGAGAGTGCATGGCTCTGCTTGCTTCAGTCACAGTGCAGATTTGTGCATAGTGTGTTTAAGATGTAAAGTGATTTTTTAAATCTTTTGCGAGGTCAAGCTATCATCCCTTGGTGTCTCAGTACCCGAGCTTGGAGCCCAAGACAATGGAAAACCTTTAAGCCAGATTTACTAAAAATAAGACGTTATGGTTTGGACTCGGCTGCACCTGTCGACCCATTTTCAGACTTAACTTCTGCAGGCAGTTGTTGTGCCTGATCCTCTTGGCTGCACACAGTCAACTGGCTGGATTGTGTAGGTTCAGACAGCAGAGAGGCCCTGCACTGCATTAGTCATAAACTCAACCAGAACAAAACCACTGCAGTTTGGCTGGTGTTATTATAACTGGGTCACGGCTGGCCTGAAATGGAATGTGCACAGCATGATTTATTGAGTGATATTTGTCTTTGCTATTTATGTTTTAGGAGGCAATGAAGGGAATGGCAAAAGTGGGGAAAGTTGTTCAGCCCGACTATAAGCTCCAGAGGTGAGATAGAGAGGTTTTTTCTCCAAGTATTTGGTTAAAATTATGGTTGTTGTAATGGTCTTTGGGATTGTAACATCACTGTATGAAATATACGTGATGCTCAATTAAAAAAGAATGCATCATATCAACATTTTTTAACCCAAACAAATATTGGCTTCTTCAAGTCACAACTTACCTTTTCATAGAAACCACTTCAAAAAATAATTTCTACCTTTCTTTTTATTGCATCTATTCATGGAATGTCATATACATATATGCAATTTAAAAATATATATATTTAATGCTTGTGATTTTATTTCTAATGTGAAGCAAATTGCATTGCATTTGAATGTGCAAAGTGGCCTATATAAATAAAGATTGATTGAGTTACAAGTAACCATAATGTATAATATTGGACTATCACTAGTCAAGGTTAGGTTGTGAGGGAACTTAACTATGTAAGAAGTCTGTGTGATTTATTATTACAATGAAATGTGAAATTACAGTTCTATGCAAAACATATGTGTTATTAATTTTCTGTACGTCTTACTTTTCTCAGCTTCTATGAGAGAAAGTACAAAGTGTTTCTGCGACTGTTCGCCCACCAGAGGGAGTACCAGGCCCTCATGAACCAGAGATGACGCTGCTGGTGGGAGGCCGCCGAGCCGGAACTGACTTCCTCTGATGTAATAATGTTGACAAATCCACACACTGAAAATGAGAACAGAAGTCTTAGCCTTGATGCTTTTACTTTTTGTCTCAATTAAAATAACTTGAAGGACAACAGCTTTCTGAAGTTAATATCTGTCAGCAGGTTTAATTGATTCTGAGTTGCTGAGTGGTGCCAGAGTTAAGACTTCACACATCCAGGAATTCAAACCACATGGGAGAGGACAGTAGATGAGACCTCTGTTAGACAAGTTGTTGTAGCTTTCCGTGGCTGTCTGCCTTTTAGAGCCTCTGCTGCTGTTCTGCCCAAATTAATAGGAGGATGCAGGAGTGCACGCAGTGACATCAACAGATTGAGTGACCCCCTCAGCTCCATCCAAAGCCAAATGCCATCATGTACTGTCACCTTCACCTATTCTTAAAAATAAAAATGACAGAACTGCGCTCATGTCTTTCACTGTCACTCCGACCTAATGATTTATAATTTTGTGTGCTCCAACTCATTCATTTTTAAACAGCTTGTCCTTTGTTCTGTCTTCACTGCATTTGAGCCTATTCTTCTATTTCTGTTGCCGGCAGTTCCCAGGATCCAAGTTGATAAGCTCTTCACCGATGCTGTGGACACGGTGAGTGGGGACACCAAATCCAAGACAGCTGTGTTAACAGCCGCCTTCAAACACAACTACCTTATAATAGAGAAGGGACATGGAGAGCGCTGCTGGCCTATGCTAACAAACTCGTACAGGTGCTTCTGAATGGTAGTGTCCAGAAGTCACAACAGAGCAATTTTATTGTTTGCTAAATCATTCTTTGGGCTAAAAGAATTAACCTTAATCCTTTGACTGTCCCACACAGGTGACATTTTTTACATCAAACCCTATATATAAACCAACTATATACTGTAGATATGGTAAATCAATCCAAATCAAGACTTTTAGTGCCTGGCAAAGTTAAAATAGTTAAACTAATCAGTTATGTGAATGTATACAATTCTATATATACTTAACAGTTTAACCATGTGTCACTAACTGTGTTTTATGAAGTACACCTGTCAGATAAAACGAGTACACAGGCATGGGAATAACATTGTTTGCATCCTTTGTGTAACTACCAACATTCAACACTTCCTCTTAATATGATCCCATCTCAACCCCATTTGTTTCCAAAAACAATCCCCCTGTAGAAAAGGCCGAACATAGTATAGCTTTTATTATTGGGAGTTATAAATACTGTAAAATCTCTAATTTAGAAAAGTCCTACAAATTCCTTAAGGCATTCATTTGTATTCCATTCATTTTGTCACAAGTGGGATGCCCCTGTTAGGGACAAAAATTAGCTGTAACTCCGGGTCCAGCTGTTTTATTAAGTGTGACTAAGTGAGTGTTGAATATCAGTGCTGTCTCTAACCATGCTTATTGATGGGGTGTGTAGCGCAGGTACTTCTTGCCAGAGGGCAGGTCTTTGGTGTAGACGCCAGCTGGGAACAAAGAGGCAGCTTCCTCCTCAGACATGTTGGGAGGGACCATAACACAGTCTCCAGGCTGGAGGAAGACCGTCACAGAAAAATAACTAGGTTATTCTGCATGGCATCTGCAGGTCAATTCCTGTATGTATAATCTCCGTAGTCAACTGCTGAAATGATTAATACAAACTGAGGTCACTTTCAAAGGTGCGACATACCCTCCAGTCTGCAGGTGTTGCCACTCGTTTCCCTGCTGTGATCTGGAGTGAGTCCACCGCTCGCAAAATCTCATCAAAGTTCCGTCCGGTGGTGGCCGGGTAGAGAAGTGACAGTTTCAACCTTTTGTCGGGGCCAATGATAAACACCTACACTCAAACACAGACACAGAGAGATGGAGCCGGATAAGGGCAATAAGTATTCTATAGGCACGAGAGTAGATAAGATATTAAGTTGGAATGCTGCCTCTAAAATATGGAAATTGTGATTGTGAAGACTCTTACACAGCGGGCAGTAAGCGGCAGGCCATCTTTGTCCTTCTCATCTGGGTCCAACATGCCCAGGGCGACTGCCAGCTCACGTTTACTGTCCGCTATAATGGAAAAGGGCAGCGAGCAGCAGGCAGACTCCTCACAGTTGTATGCCAGGATGTCCTAGTTAGTACAGAGATACAAAGCCTCAGTAAGTTATTTAAATTAAGTTGGTATTTCTCTGATGGAGCTCTGTTGTCTCTTATTAACAACTATAGGTCATGATAAAAACTATTTAAAGAAAACCCATGTAGTGCAGCAGCACACACAGGTAAAATACGTAAGATACGCGGTATTCTAATTTAAAGTTTCCTAACCACCAATAATTGCAACTAATCAAGTCTGGAATAAATATTTTCAAACTGCTTTCATAATTATATTTTACTGTAGGATCTTATCCAGTTTTCCACTGAAATTGTGAAATAATTCAGTAGAACCAAAACCAGTTAGTAAGCTTACATGTCTGTAAAAAACCTTGGTCCATTCAGAACCTTCTGGGTGCTTTCCTTGTTAGCATTGGAAATTTCACAGTGGTTCACCACACATCAAGCTGTACACTGGGTTAACTTTGGTTGAAAATTAAAAGTTTTTTTATCCAGGTTTTTTGTACGCCTAGTTTCAACAGCATGAACATGATTGTATTTAAGGGTAAAGTTAGGACATACAACACTAAAATAAAATAGCCTACCAGTAGTCATCAAATCTATTGCTCAGGGTTTATGTGTGAAAAAATGAATTACTTCTTTTGACCTGCAAAAACCTTTACTCACTGTGCTCACCCTAAAAACAGAGCTCACTAAATAAGTGTTACCAGTTTGGAAGTCAAAACCTTGGTGTTCCCTATGTCCTGAACACACCCTTCTAAATGTGGAAATGCTCACACCTTGGTCCAGCCGTGGTGATCCTCCAGGCTGTCGATGGACAGGGCGATTATTTTAATGTTGCGTTTACTGAACTCACTGCTCAGTCTTGCAATACGGCCCAGCTCTGTGGTGCACACTGGGGTGTAGTCTCTGGGGTGGGAGAACAGGATTCCCCATCTGGAATGAAAACAGAGATAGGTGAGCTCTTGTCAGGTGTATGTCAGGGTCAGTGCTTCCGCAATCTCGGGTTTCAACACACACGATTCAACCTGACTCTGTTTCCTTTCATCTGACATAAATATCTACTATTGTGGTGACTGTTGTTGCTTATGGTTAGCTTGCATAACAGGCTAAACCGAATGATGCATCTGCCAGCAAACCGACAGGATGTGGCCTCAGTGTTTCAAAAACGATGAGAGAAGGGACTTTTCTAATTAGGTTAGCAATGTGATTTTGCCCCACTATTGACTTCTGACCCGCTCAGCTTAACGTTACTTTTGATTTGGACCATCTCACTATCTGATCAAGTACTCCATGACCTGGTCACAAACAGCTTAATAACATGTTAGATTAATTTGTCTTTTTGTCCACCACATTATAGATTAGTATTTTTAATGGCATTAGCAATTGTAGGCAACAATACCACCATTATAGGGTTACATGGTTAGATGCTCTATGTGGAAATCGTAAGCAAGGTGTAAAGCAGAAGTCAGAAACCAGGAACTGGTCCCAAGCGCTCTCTCTCTCTCTCTCTCTCTCTCTCTC
>NC_048418.1:7948652-7963745 GCF_013103735.1 Etheostoma cragini | reverse complement strand
TCTCTCTCTCTCTCTCTCTCTCTCTCTCGAACTGAATTCTCGATAAGTCTGCGCGAATCAGTTACCGAAATGATCCATTCAGGAAGCTTACTTACGAATTACCGAGAAATTCGTGGAGTTTAATTTTGCCATTGGTGGTCTCCGCCTCAAAATCAGGAAATACATCCCCGAGCAGCAGTCCCGGCATGTTCAGTGTGATCGTGAAGGTGTTCCGTCCGTCCCGCAGCAGCTCTGATGACAGATGCGTATAGTGAAGAAGAGGCGGAAACTTCCCTCTGAACGAGCTACTCTATTTACACAAGCATACGCTGTGAATTGCACAGGGAAGCATACAATAGACCACATCCTGACCTTTACAAAGCGGTGCGTTTTGATTAAGGCAGCCAATCAGTGTTTCAAAATGACCAATTTACGCACACGTATGGCCTTGTTTCCTCCCAAGGATTTACATAATTTACTCAAACACTTCTCCACAATAATATGCTAATGTATATAAAAATCGACATTCATAGAGCACCGCATTTTTTTTTAAAGTTACATTTCAAAAAAGAAGTTCCTTGCTTGTTTGATTACATGTTTATTGGAAGGACCATGAAGCCGCGTGACCAGAGCAGCCCATTCTGAACTGATGAGATTGTAACCCCTGTATGTATCCAGACTCCCCAGTGTGCAGGATGTTTTGCGACGCAGCGCAGAAGGATTAAAGTGTTAACTGGACACAGGTCGATAAAGAAGGGTGGATAGATTACTCTGCACACACTCACACACACACCTGAACATGTCCTCACCAACGTCTTGACGGAGTAGTTGCCGTGCTGTGAAGAGTCTCCATGTGGCAGCATGTGGCAGTTCTCTGGGCATGTAATCCAGTGGCTCAAAGGCCCTGAACACTCTGCTCCGGGGAGAGAGTGTGGCGGAGCAGGAGATCATGCTGAATCTGGCTCTGGGTGAGCGAATGTGTGTTGATTGTTTGGACTTTGGTGCATTAAGAATGGCATGCTTTGGTTTGTGTTAGGAATTAGGGATTCAGTCTTATTCAGTCAAGTAACCGCGCTTCTTAAAACTGCCATGACCAACAGACCAACTTCGTATTTTTATTATGGCACATTTGGGCTGTAACAAAACCGGCAGGCCGTTTTGGATATTTTTAGTCTTCAAAGAAACACGTCTTTATTTTTCGAAACCTACTTCCTTGAACGCAACATATACTCTTAGTTCTCTTTGGGTGTCTGTTTACGCACCATTAGTTTTGGGTAAAGCCGGTGCGTTATTACGCACATTTATGCCATCTTCAAAGTGAAGCCTTTGGTGGTCATACGTGGTGTAGTTGAGCTGAATAAAGTTAATGGCTATTGAAATAGCACAACATCACAGGCAGAAGCCGCATCAGTCCACCCCAGTCCACCCCAGTGTCCAATAATGCATTAGTAGTGCTATCATCAGCACAGCCGTAGTTTCCTCTTTTGAGCCACAGCTGATAGGATCTGAGAGTCATGGCTGCATCCATGACTCTCAGATCCTATCTTGCTTGATGTGCATGTGTAGATTATATATTTTGACTGATCAAGTCAGATATACTGCATTATGCTGTGGTAAAATACAAGTGATATTTAGGATGCCATTGTGTTTTGGAAATACTGTGGCTGAGAAATTATTGAGGTCAAAGTGTTCATTTTATAAAATTTCATATGAGAAAACAAACAATTAAATTAGTGTGGTTTGCTATTTACATAATTTAACAACAAACGTTTTAACTTTTTTAACTAGGTGATAGTAAACTAAAGCCAATGTTGTATCTCTCCTTCTCCCAGCTCTGATGTTGGACCTGCTGTTGGTCAGAGTTGTGAAGACTGGTCGGACGTTGCATGCCTGCCCAGAACCGCTCTGGTTGTGGACACAGCTTCCATGTGGGTCCTAGTAGTGGGTTGGGCCGCTCTGGTGAGCCTGTCCCGGCTGTTACTTGCCACACGCTATGTAACAGATGTGGGCTTAACTTGGTTATGGGTTACTGCCAATATAGTTAAGTGGAAAGGCAGTGGGTGACCTGGGACTGCCTGCAGGATTTACTGCTCATCTTGATTAATTATAACTATTTTATATACAGTATATTAGTGTTTTGATCAAATTCATCAAAAAGAATTAAGTGGCTGGTTGTAGCATATCCCTTGATCTTGTTGATGACGCATGGACTTCATCTTAGAATGCTAAAACCAAAACTGAATTTAATTAGGGCTTTTTAATAAAAACCCAATTAAAATAAACTGTACCGTTTTACAGATTTAGTTTTGTGTCTTGCTGAGACAGTGAGTATGTTTGTTGCTGTGTATGAACACCTAAACTATGGAATTGACAGTGGCACACTGGTTTCTGGTGATGTGAGAATTTTATTTCACCCTACATGTGGTGGCACAATGAGCTGGTGTGTGGTTTTATATTAAGCTAAAACAAACCCAGTGGGTTTACTGTGTTTGTGGGGAGAAGTTAACTTACACTCATCCAATTTTCCATCAACTGTTGCTGAGTCTCCTGACATTGTCATTATAATACATCCCATCTCCTCTTACAGTGATGTTAAACCATGCCACCAACCACCATCTTTAACATAGGCCTACTATTGTCATTTCCAAAGTAAACTTTAAAAATGCATAGTACATTAATTTTATGTTTTTTGCCTTGAAACTGAGAAACCAGAGAGCAGACACGTCCCTTTGCCAGTGCATGATGGAAGTAGGGGGAACTCTGACAGATTCAAACTTTTGTCCACAGAGGGCAGTGCATAATAAGCTTATACGTTGCAAATGGCAACATGGGAGCTTTTACATGAGAGTGTATGTAGCTGGTTTAGGAGTTTTTCGACCAACAGGCTATAGCAGGGGTCTTCAACCCCTTCAATTCAACCACTTAACTTAAAGACAGATATAGCAGGGACCTCCTACTACATATATTGTATAAAATAAAGTTGCTTATTAAACTGGGTGTAAAATCACGTGTAGGGCAGCCTGAAGCCTTTATACATAATTTTTTTTGCATAGAATAACAGGCTTTTAAAAAAGCCTTATAATTGTTGGCATGATTTTATAAATTAAATTTTAAATTTTAAAACATACATGTGTCACAATGAATCCTTAGGATGATCTGTATCTGTGGATGGCTATCTAAGTGACTACCTTCCTTATAGGCCAGTAAGCCTATCATCAGTGGGGATATATATTTGCTAATAATATGTTTGATTCATGTTAAGACTTTTTAATTTTTACAAATACTTAAAACAATTGACTGTAATTTGTAGGCCCCCCTGCAGTGACTCTGAGGACCCCCTATGGGTCCCGGACCCCCCTCTTTAAGATCCCTGGAATGCGGGGTGAGAACATAAACACTGGACTCGTGTACAGAGGCGCAATATTGCTCACAGACCCAAATCGTATCCATCTGTCAGCCACAATGCAGGTGAGGTGTGTGCATGAGCGTGTGTGCAGTAAGAAACACAAGCCCAAATTCAAAATCCAAGAGCAATGTGAAATAGCACCCAACCTTAACTCAGCAAATACCTTTCAGTAGGTAACAGTGAGTGAACTTTCACACATGCTGAAGAAAAATCTCCCACCAACAATACTAGCTAAAATTTTGTTTTTGTTTTGTATTCATATTTTTTTATTTTTTTATTAGCTAACTATAGCTTAAGGAGACCCAGCAATGTCAATACAGCAACTAACATTTAACAACAACAACAGCAACAAAATATAGTCAGAACTCGAAATAGCATATGCTAGCTAACAACAAGATGATACAAAAACCAATATAAGCACAAAGCAGTCTATAACAGTTAATTTAACAGTACACTACTTTCGGTCAACTCTGCATACAATAGGGCCAACATCTTTGTCATGGTGATTACATGGCTCATTGATGAGCTCACTCAACCTCGTAAAATCGAGACCATGTTTGTTATAAATAACCTCATTTCTATGGAACCTGTTTTACCCAAAAGCAAAATTGTATACATATTTAATTTCATCTTACAGCATACAACAGGAATGTCACTGTATATGGAGAAGATACTAAACACACTAAATACATTTGTTACATTTTATCCCTTTTTCCTCTTCTAAATGGTGTGTAGGCTACAAACACACACACACACACATTGAATAAGAGTGAATATTTTTAAGGCCCCGACGGCGGTGGAAGCGGCGAAGGCCCTATTGAAACTGAAGGAATTCTTCCTTCCTTCTGTCTTCCAGCAAACCTTTTTGAAGGGCTTAACGTACTCAAAAACCTACCAAAATGGAAGGTTGCATCAAATCTAGTGAAAATTTACATATTTTACGGGTTTCGGGAAGTACACCTAAAAGTCAAGGTGCTGTACTTTAACAAACTTCTCCTACAGATTTCATCCGATGGACTTCAAATTTGCTGTGTGCCATCTCAACACCTCAAAGATGAAAAGTTTTTAAAAGCAAAACCTTTCGTCAAAAGGTGTGGGCGTGGCATGGCGGCCATTTTGAGTGTTAAGCGATGAACGAGAAAGTGGTTGTAACTAAGGTGTACATTGTCATATCTGCTTAAAATTTCCAACAATCAACAAGAGTTGAGGCCTGAGGACATCTACAGGCAAAATCCAAGGGCTAATCCAACGCTGCTTGCAGCTTTCATTTGATTTGAATTGGAAACATAATTAGGCCTATGACAAAATGTCGTTTTATTGAGAACTTAAAAAACATTCAAATGCAAAAACCCCAGGACAATGCAAATTATTATATGTTTTATAGCATTGACTTGCTTTTGCGACAGCCCTTTCTCTTTGTCTGTGTCTTCTTTAGATGCTGCTTTGGCTCGCCCTGCCCAGTCTTATGTCATAGGTGACCATGTGGAAGTTGTCCCAAGCGTACAGCTTCCTCTGAGCGTGGTTGTAGTCCACCATGCTGTTGTAACGGTACTTGTTCTTGAAGGGCACAGCAACAGCCCGCCCCATGCCAGTTGCCGTGTCAAACATATAGTTAATGGTGGTGTTGGGTGCAGTGTAGCTGGCTAACGTGTACAAGCGTCCACACATCATGAAAGCATTGGCCACTGTGTTCTTCCTGATATTGGTCTCCCAGCTCCTCTTCACCTTCAGGCTTTTAGGGTCCAGCTGGGAAATTACAATTGCACCCTTTGCCTTGCTTGTGCTGTAGATAGCCCACAGGCCCTGTTCGTCTGCCGCCAGGTCGATGTCAGTGTAGCCGCCCCAGGAGTAAGGGTGCTGTCCATGGAAGCCAGCGTGAGGCAGCTCCAGGCGTGAAGCCAGGCTCTCAGACGTCAGGTCATAACGGATCAGGGTGCGACTGCGTTTGCGCTGGTAGTAAAGGGAGCCTCGGTACATGGTCGCCCCTGTGCTCTCCATAGGCTCTGGCAAGACCAGGACCTTCATAGGGAAGCCTTGGGATAATTGATCTACGTCTTCATATGCAAAGAGCTGACGGACATCTTTACCAACTGTGTCAATACGCCACACAGTTTGGTTTGTGTAAAGAGGGCCCTGAGGCTCGGGATCCTGCAGCCACACTCCATACTTCCCTGTTATACTGTCAGCCTTCCTGTGCAATACAGGATCTCCCACTGACTGCAACTCTTCACAGCCTGTTGAAAAAAAGAGAGGTAAACAATGATTCCAATGCCATTCATTTGCACCAACATTGGCAACAGTAAAACCCAAAATGTACCTGTGAGGTTGGGATTTCCTTCAGGAATGAGGCGGGATGCTGCAACCTCCTTAACCTCAGCCTTCATCTCCTGGTATGCACCTTTTCCAAAATCATATGCAGGGTCTAGGAGAGACAGTGTGAAGGAGAAATATTTTCGTTCTGGCTCGGAAGGAAATTTAAGTAGAACATGACAACAAAATGACAATCTATGTATGTATGAGCAGTAATCTACAGTTTAACAAACAACATCAAAGTGTAAGTGGGTCATTTATTGGCTTCAGAGCACCGTAGGTTCCCCCTATGACCCTGCCATTGGTCTCCTGCAAATGATCACACGCTCATAAACAGAAATGCATGAGTGACAAAGCCATAAAAGTAGAATATGTGTTATAAATTCCAATCCCTTTACTCAACCCGGGATAGCAAACTGTAACCTGACCTGTTGCCCTGGGAGATTTTCCATAGCCTTTAAGTCAACCACAAAGACATTTATTAGAAAAACTAAAACGCATCAACACAGAAGAGCTGCCAAATATCTTTGTTTTCCGATCAGGAACTTGTTGAATGCCAAAACACATTTATATTCTGATTTGTGTGTTTTCCCTTTACTTGCAAAGGTACATACCACTGGCAAGTCTGTTTTCACGCTGACTCCCCCCAAGGGTGTGTGTCTCCAGGCAGGGTTTCTGCCTGAGGCTCTCTGCCTCCTGGTTCAGCTCGGCCAGCCTTCTCTGCAGCTCCTGGACCTGCCTATTCAGGCGCTCCTTGTCCTGCTGCAGCTGGTTTCTTTCCCTTGTTGCTTGGGAGTAATCTTCCGAGAAACTCTCTTCACCATTAGCCCTCACCCCAGTCCTGGCACCCCCGGCAGTTACATCCATTCCTGCTATCAGCTGGCTGACTAAAGCCTCGAGCAGGGTGAGTCGGGTCAAGACTCCATCCATCTCTGGTTTCATGCTGCTTCCGGAGCAGCTGGACTCCTCTGGACTGGCCACGGTGAAGGTGTAGTGGCAGCGCCCGCCATAGTCATTGGATTGTTGGAGGACTGCTCGGTCTTGGGCCTGGCTTAGGCTGGGCAGACTTAAGCAGGACAGACAGAGGAGAGACACCTGGAGCCACATTCTCGAGGGTCAGACTGAATAAATGATCTTGTGGTTTAGGGAAGTTTTGCAGGGATGCAACTGTTTATCCTCCTCTTTTCAGTGGACACTGTCTCCACTTAATTTATATATTTTTTCTTACTTTGGATGGTCTCTTCCCACCTGAATAGCAGTCAGTGTCTGAATCTCAGCAATGCTGAGAATAGGACATTTATACTGATAACTGTCAGAGAGTGGGAGGAGATGAGGAGTGTGGCAGGGAGGGAAACCGTCAAGGGCGTGTGGAGTGTGTGTGTGTCTTCTTTTTGGTGGTATTGGGGTGAGTTGTGCTGAAAGCAACAAACAATGTGAAAATCACTCAATGTCAGTGGAAAAGTACACATTCTGGTGTTTTTTTCCCTGTAGATAATTATTTCATTGTGTCTCTGCAGGTTGTTTTGACTTGAAAGCATCTCTTTATGTGTCTACTGGCTGTCAGCTGCAGAGCTGTTTACTTCCTCCGTAACTTATAATTTTGTTGTTAAACCACCATTTACCGTTTATTCAGTTTATGACCTGGGTACAGGGTGAAATTTGGGCTTGAGAGCAATTGTGCGGAAAGTCTAGTTATCCGAAGCCATTGTTCAGAACACTGGTACTCATCTCTCCTCTCAACAGCTGGTCTGCATGTCTGGAACAGGAGGACAGGCTGGCAGTCTGGCTAGGAATAGAGACGTGGTGTAATGACTCTTTCTTACTTCATACCAAACCCACATAAACCCGACATTTTGACATCCCCACATTGGGATATTTACTACATTGAGTCCACTATGTTTACTGTGACCATTTAATTTGAGTGTCCAAAGCATAGTTGCAAAACTATGGTGCAAAGTCTCACAATGACAATGCTAACATGCTGATTTTAAGCAGGCACATTGTTTACCATGTTAGCAACAATTATAAGCAAGCCAGCAACTCATTAGTACTAAAAACAAAGTGCAGCAGAGGCTGAGAGGATATGTTTTTTAGGTATTTAGTCATAAACCAAAGTATTAGACAATTGAATCATGAATTTCTTGCCAAAGTGTTGTGCCAATCAATCAAGTAGATGCTGCAAGATTTCTCAGGATAAATTAAAACGGCTGGTGGTGCTACAAGGTGCTCATCAAAGTTATCAGGATTCCTTTCCTGGGCTCCATAGATATCTCTACCACATTTCATGGCAATTGATCAGATGGTTCTCGAGACATTCACTAAAAAACAGAAATGTCTCCACAGGAAAGGTATCAACACAGACTCAATAGACTTCATCTTCTGGCGACCATGAATGTCTGAATAATTTGTTATAGCAACTAGTAGTTGTTGACATATTTCAGTCTGGACCAGAGTGGTGGACTGATTGTCCGACCAACATTACCAACCTTGGGGCCACTAACATAAAAGCCACGGAGTTTTTTTAGAACGGACACCTTGTACTGAAAACTAACCCTTTTTATTATAAAAAACCACCCCCTCAGACTTTCTTTTATCTATTTACAGGAGGCATGTGGTCCACCTGGGTTCCAGCTGTCTCCATGTGATACATCGGGGACTTCTGGTCTGGTTCTTTGCTGAACAGAGAGGACAATAAAAACAAAATGATCACCATTAGAGTTCAACACAAGCATATCCATTGCCAGTGTGCAAAAAACATTATTCTTGTCTCTGAGGGGGTACATTTATGAACTGGTCTCCACTGTTCTTTTTGTCTTCTTTTTCTTAATCAACATGCTGTAGTAAAATGTACCACCAGCAAAGAACAAGTTACTTTGGTTTCACAAGATCAAACTGCTGCCTAGTTAACCAGTCCATTTTACTGCTTGTGGAAAGTCACTAGTGCCCCAGAATGTTTTTTTCCTTATTCAACCTAACGACTCAGACAACCTGTATAAAGAGAAAAGGGGAATTGCAACAACAACAACCTCTTCCAAAGGGGTTCTCTATATTTGTAACTGTTAATTAATAGAAAAGATGAGTACAGATTGAGTACAATAATCAGATGGAGAAATTTGAGAAATACAGTTGATATCACAGCTATTTTTGCAGTTATTTCAAAACCCCTTTCAGAGGACAATACCAGAATTCTTGGCAGTTTTTGATTTCCACTGTATATTTCTGAAGGGACATTTTACTGCAGCATTTGTTTGAATATGAAATATATTTATTATGCAACAGGAAACAGGGAGGAGGGGGACATTGGCGTCAGCAAAGGAAAACAAAACAGATGAGAGAAACAGTGTGATTGCTGAATCATGTGACATGTGGAAAATATAGTTATTTACAAAGCAGCCACTACAATCTGATCAGTGAATTGGAGGAAGTCAGGCAGAATGGATTTTATAGAGCAAGAAAGTGGGCTCGGTAGCTGTTTAGCTGATGTTCCAGGCCTCCTACTCGGAGTCATTAAGAAATTGACAACATAAATTTCCATTGACCGATGAATAACACATTTTTGTTACACCCCCACAGAACAATCACTGACTCGCCAGACGTGCATTTACAGGTATCAGGTGTTGTATAACATGCGTTTACATGGGTGCCAGTCTGGCTTGTTGATTTGCAATGTCATTTAGAATTTGTGGTAGAAACTCTAATACTTAGGTGAGATCTGAAATAACACTTCGGTCAACAAAGCATTTTAAGAGTTTATTTCACAAGCACAAGCCCTTGAACACAACCTCCTACCTCAATGTATAGGTGACATTTTAACAATGTGCCTCGGTGCTCAGGGTCAAACCTCAGAGCTTGCACCTTAAGTGAACTTTATAAGACAGAGTCTTTGCACGTGTTTTGAACTGCAGCAGCTCAAGTCAGTCATTGTGTTTGATTGTTAGTAAGAAACTGGGTAGCGTAGAATGAAAATTTGTAAAAACAGTTCCGTTCTGTCCATTGAGTGGCCCGCAGGGGGTCGGTGTGAAGTGTTCTGAGAAAAGCATTAAAACTGACGTGTTGTCTGCTGTGACTGTGAGGGTATAATCACAGTGGTTTGCATGCCTACACACACGAAACCTCCGCCTCAGAGCAGCACAGTGCGTGTTGTTTGGTCTTCAGCAGTTTAATACAGGTGTTACACCAGAGGTTCTCATTACTGATGCAGACATGGCACCAGAGTGTCCTTTGTGAAAACATAGACAGTTGCACATACAGGCAGATCAGATGCAATTGACAACACAGTAGTGATGCATACAGCTGTAACAAATTAGCTTTTAATTAATTGTCTCATAAATAATTGGGATTAACAATATAAAGGTCTCTTTCACTCAAACATTAAAAAACACATTCATGTATGTAGTACTTTAAACAAACAAATTCAAGTTTTGAATGAATCCCAGTATATATATTGTGGCTATATCACTGTTATGTGACCCAGTAAATATATTATAACAAGGGTTAGTATATAGGTAGGTGTAACAAGGCTATGAAGTAACTCATGTCTCTTTATTATCATAAAACTTATTTTTTCTTAAATGAACATGAATCTCTCAACAGTCATACCCATTAAGGATCTTAGCTAATGTTAGCAATTAATTGCACTTCAACAAAGAACTTGGGATTATTACAAAAAAAAAGATTTGATAATTATGTAATAATTATTACAGGCGTAGTGATGCAACTTATTTACCATTTGGTGTCTGCAGTAGGTCTTTCCTAGGAGTCCTGTTTCTCATGGTAAGTGATGTGGTTCTTAAAGATTGCATGGAAAGTTTAATTAAATCAGAACAGGCGGAAAGGTGATATCGTTTTTGACCATTTCATCGGCTACTAGGGCCACATTAAGCCACAAATGGATGATGTTTCCAGGATGTAGCTGTTTTCCAAATTCAAGTGCTCGTTTCATGATATTTTCAAAACATGTCTGCAGCAAAACGTGGTGGTAGAAGTGATATAAGCCACCATGGCTGGGCAGACAAATAAAGCTGTACCACTCAGAGTTATTCAAGAATTAATATACTTCGCACTGATCTATAAGTATACTGAATACTGATACTTCAGCACTGAATTTTAACAAGATTCAGAGACTACAGCCATGCTAGCAGCTCTATTTGGCTGTACATAAGCACAGAGGCGCCAAGCGATGAAAGCTAAGAGCAACATGCTAACAACGTGTGTCATCATGCTAACATTTAGTAAATGGCACAAAGACAAAAAGACAGCTGAGGCTGATGGGAATGTCATTAGTTTTGCAGTTATTTCATCATAAATCAAAGAACTGGACACTGGACTATAAATGTCTGTACAAAATATAATGGCAATCTGTCCAATAGATGATAAAGCATGGCTAAAAACATCATAACAAGTGCTACAGGTACAAATTAGCAGCAAATGAGTCATCAGATGTCAACAATAAATGTTAAATAGGCTAAGCGTTTACTGACAAATGTTTTAAGATTCAAATATGACAAACATAATTGATGTTCAGCTAAGAAAGCTAATATTATATTTAGCTCAGCGTAAATTCTTTCAGGAAGATCTAACTTTTAATCAGTACACTCCTAACTCAAATCAGCTGTTGTCCTAATAAATATTCTTTTTTGCTGTGTATCCCTGTTGCATATCTGCAAACATGTCTCTCCTGATTGAAATGTCTTTATCCTCTAAGTATTGCCTTGTAAACTGTCCACAGCTAATGTTTGTGTCGGTCTTTTGTGACATTGTGTCATCTAAATACACAGTGTAAAAATCATGGAACTCCTGCTCATTATAATTCCAGTAATGTTTGTCATTGTATCACCCTACAGATAGGTTGTTTTTTTTTGTTTTTAAGTATGGGTTCATAGGATTCCTATGGTTCTAATGCACACAGTCAATAGTTCCAGTAAATTCCTCTTTTTCTAAGCACACAAACTGTCGTTCCATCTGTGTGTGTGTGTGTGTGTGTGTGTGTGTGTGTGTGTGTGTGTGTGTGTTGTGCAGGGCTGTTTAAAGGTGAGTGTTACATAATTAGACCCAGACAGTTTAACAACAGACCTTTTCCCCTGTGATGCATGTCAGGCTAAGATTTAGCAACTGTGTCACCAAACTAGCTTCAAAGAGGATGATGAAGAAAAAAGTGAGTCCGATCATTAAAATATCTCCCTCACAAACAGTTGAGCCATGAAGACTTTGCAGCCTTGCACCACTACTAGTCTGTTTTCATCTTTTAATGACAGGCGCTCATATATTTCTCCTTAGCTGGTCTAGCTGCCCTGTAATCCTTTGAGAAAGGAAGAAAGAGCACGGTAAAGGGAATTCCTTCCCTATAAACAGATTTAAATCTAAGACTTCATGAAATTCCGCAGTTGTGTTTGGTCAACTGTCTGTGAGTTCTTGTTGGGCTCTGCTGAAAAAACAACAACAATGACTATATTTGCAACAGCAGCTAATGTTCTGGTCCTGCTCTTACCGGACACTGTAAGGTCATTTAGTGGGCTTGGACATGGTGAGCAGCAAACTGGACCATCCTGTCCAAACACAGGGCTGCAATAAAGCACAGGTAATGGATTATTCAGGGCAGGGATGGAGTGGCGCATGGAGACAAACATGTTGATAACTACTCTCTCTGGCTTCCCTTTGACCTGATGCCAATCATTTGTTTTCCGTGCACACATACACTCCCACAGGCACAATGTTCATGTTTAACCTTAATCCATCCTGCTGATGAAACCTACAGTATACTGTACGTCTGCAATACTGTTGAATACACTTAACTGCACAGTACACAAAGTCACGTAAAGCTAAAAAAGGTTTTTAACTCTGAAAAACTGAAACTGAAAGAATTTAATCACAATCTATCAACAATCATAGGTTATAAACATGTCATGTTTTTAAAGCAACATGAGACAACTGATACATACTAAATGCATGCTTTGTGCATTTGGGTCCACATATGCATCAGTTAAAAAAACTGCAATATTATTTTACATGCCAATAAAAACCAATTAAATGAGTTATGAAACACAAACTGTTATATATGTGTTATTCAGGTACAGTCCAGTACAGTAGTTTAGTGGTGTGCACAGTTGTGGAAAGTACCTAAACACGTGTACTCCAATACTGTACTTAAGTCCTTTCATGAGTTACTTACCCTTTTCTCAAGTATTTCTGTTTCATACTACTTTATATATACTCACCCTCATTTCAGAGAGAGAAATATTATATATTAAATGATGATAAAATATGATGAATTGGTTCACATAGATTTTACTTTACCATGTGTAGTATTAGCATAAAATGTATTGCATGTATCTTCTATATACATATATGACATGGTGTATAATATATAACATAGAATGGCATGCCATTCTACCATACTATGCTATATTATCTGTACTTATGTGCCACAAGAGTGGTCCTCTGAGAATGACTAATCTTTTTTATTAAATATATATATAATACTTCAACTGGCAGGGACGTCCCTAGAATAGTTGGCCCCCTGAAAATATCTCCCCTAACAGTTCTGACACAACTAATGAGTATAATTCCTGGAATGACCTGGGGACCCTGTCCTGCTCTGAATCATCCAGGATCTCGATCTCAACGGTGTCCCTGCTGTTGTCGGACAGGTCACTGTTAAATTGACTACCTGGTCCAGGTCTAAAAAAAAAACGGCCCACTTATATGTTTCAGCCTTAAATACTGACCTGGGGACCCACTTTCCTGTTAAACCAGATACTCAGGAAACTGGATCGTTGGTAGCAGATGCAGCTGGTTCAGAGAGATGTGTGGGATTTATGTTGACGTTACTGGAAACCTCTGCTCTCACATCCTCGCTCTGAACTATAAAGTTACAGAAGTTGACCGGTCCAGACAGACAGTTCAAACAGATTGGGTTACTCTTTTTTAAATTTTTAACTCTGCACATGAAGACCACCAGACACTTAGCAGAATTTACATGATAGACCTACTGCAATTTTTTGAGGGTTTATTGAACTTAAAGAGTATTTTTCCGTCTGACATGCCTATATAGACTACCTATTACCCATCCCGTGAAAAGTTAATTTTTTCCTTATGCAATGGCAGGTATTAACGGGGCCCACCGTAACCATTACCAAATCTGCATTGGTAAGGTCGTTAACGCCACCTAGTGTTACTCCAGCTCACTACAACTTGATGTGCCGACTAGACCCATCTCAAGAGGCCTGACAGCGTCCTTTCCGCATGGCCGCCTCCACCAGCCTCGGCCTGCAGTGACAATCTGGCATCACACTTTTTTTTTGTCCAGTTGAAGCAAACCTAAGGCTTATGTTTTCACATGTAGGCCGGTAATGTGTAAATCATAAAGCATGCAGTTTATCACCGCAATGTTCTTAACATGCGCAAAGCAAGGTGACATAAAATGACTACCATGGCCTATGTCATGTACGAAATGGTAGTGTATGGCATTTACGACAGCTGGTTTCTGCTCCTACTGCAGGGATCTGAAGGAGCGCATCCACCTCTTCTGTTTCAGCGATGCGCAGCCGTGCCGCATGACTCACAACGGAAGAAATGGCACGGATGTAAACAGGGGGCGGGCTCAGGTAAACCTAAACTGTACCTGTCCAGCCAATGGGGCGCTGCGTTGTGATGACTGTCTCAAATCTTGCGGTTTTCATTGGTCCTCCATACGTCGATATGCTGCAAGAGCGAGGCGCAGCTTCGCAATTAGGCTACAGCGCGGAACGGAGGACAGGGGGAAAAAATTATTAATCTGTCAAAGGCGAATTCGTGTTTAGGATGAGACCGCTCTAATATGCAGCCGAGTGGAACGAAGCCCACAGGCGAACACAATTAATGCACAAGAATTAGAGATCAAGCTGATGCACCGCCATAGCAGGTGGTGCTTGTATAATCGTCCAGGGTCTTGTCACTCGTCTGTTCCGCCTGGTGTGCGCTTCGTTTCAGCACTGGACAGCGACCTGCTCCATCGGACACTGAAATCACTGAGGGTATCCTGAGGCGGGGTAGGCCGAGAATAATATGTGATTATTGCTGTAATATGTATCTTCGGCGGACACTATTTTTTAACGTATGTCAACGTATATCTGCATTTAGCGATCGATGCTTTGTTTTGCCCTTAATAAGTGATATTCGTGTATGATTGGTGGAACCTCGAGCCCCCGGGTTTGTTCAACGAGACTATATGGAGCATATAGAGCTCCACTCACCAAATGCCCTTGAAAGTATAGGCTTCGTGTGTGTGTGTGTGTGTGTGTGTGGGTGTGTTTGGTTATGTGCAAAAGAGAGGGAGAAAGGTTATGGTGGTAAGCAACTGCGCAATTGTCTGTCCCTGTCTGTTTATATCTCTCTTTTCTGCACCTCTCTCTGTCCCTGAC
>NC_048418.1:7931751-7948510 GCF_013103735.1 Etheostoma cragini | reverse complement strand
CCCCCCCATTCCCTTCCTCTCTCTCCATTTCCATTCGCTGATTCCGATTCCACCCGACTAAAGGCACCATGGGAAACCGTGGCATGGAGGAGCTGATCCCGCTGGTCAACAAGCTGCAGGATGCCTTCAGCTCCATCGGTCAGGCTTGCAACCTGGACCTGCCGCAGATCGCAGTGGTCGGCGGCCAGAGTGCAGGAAAGAGCTCAGTGCTGGAGAACTTTGTAGGCAGGTAAAATTGACCACCAGAAATAGGATAATCCCTTCTCCAGCTAACCTCAAGGATGACATAAGAGGCCTATGGGGCCTATCTCTCTGTGCAGCTTTCAAACTATCTCTCCCCAGCTTAAAGTCACTGCTGTTGCACATTGTGAAGCAGGGACTTCAATTATGTTATGTGCAGTATACATATTTTTAAACACAGACCACTGTCTTGGGCTATTGACAGATGAGGAAAGAGGTAGGCTATTTGGGTTACAGCAGCACCTTGGAGATTTCAGCCCAATCGGAACCAACTGCAGTCAAGCTCCTTCACAGTGCTAGAAATACCCATCTCTCGACAGTTCCCAAGCATTCTTTGTCAGGCATTATTATGCTCTTGACCCCATAAAAATGATGTCATGTTCTGTGCTCTATCATATGCAGATTGCAGATCACTGCATGTGACCATTTTAAAACACCATCCAACTGTACATGTCAGCTCCCCCTGCTGAAAACCTTAGACTGAAAACACACATGCATATTCATCATCTCGCCCTGGATTTTAGTCACTCACAACAACAAAATTATGAGCAGACTCATTTTCTATTTTTCAAACTAAGGATCAAAATCATTTCCCAACCAGGAGTGGGATTATGTTTGTAACACCAATTCCAGTGTTCATTTCAGTTAAAAAAGAAGAAAACTATCAGAAACGGAGGCAAACAGTATCCATTGTCTCACAACTGCTAAACTATGTGCTTTTGTCTGCTCAGTAACATGATACTGTTCTGTTTTATAGCCCTGTATTTAAAGAGATAATGAGGGCTAGTTAATCTCAAAATTTCTTAAAGAATTAACTCTCTAAATTGATTTACTGTAGCGTTTATTTTGCTGTCCACTGCATACGTAAAGATCAGTTTATTTGCCATGAAGAGTGCTGCTCAGCCTGTGAAACCAAATGTATAATATCTTACGCCTTCTGTGGCTCTGGAGGGTGCTGATGATGTCATCAGGGTTATTTATGATGATGTCATCAAGGTTAATTGAGTCAGGCTTTAGAAATATTTCCCTGAAAACATGCATTAGCAAATGTGGGTATTGATGTTTAAAGATGAGAGCAGGGAATGTCCACTGAAAGATGCTATTGAGTTGTAGGTTCCAGTGTTTTCGAGCTTGACACATAGTAAGGACTTAAAGTCAGAATGGATCGGCCTCTGCTGCTCAAATTTTGACCATACTTCAGTTTGTCTTTCACAAGCTTGTTTTAGTGTGTCCACACAGTTCCTGTGTGTAGTTTCAACATGCCTGTGTGCTGTCCCAGATGGATGCAATGATTTTGTCCTGTTCCAGCCCTCATTTAGAGTCGTGATGCTGAGTAATGGTCCATCTGTCCAGAAATGGCTCTGCACAGCGCTGAATGGACAAGTAGTGGGCTCGTCTTTCTTTAACTCATTGAGGGAGCTCTGATGGTCGGTATGTGTTAATAAGGTTTTTCTTGGAATAGACCTTTAGCATTGCAGGGGGCTGTGATAGCCGTCAGGTGTATCATGCTCATGTGTGCGTTCACACACACATTAGTGGACACGCATTCACACAAGTACAAAACAAGTTATTGTGCAATCCCTTAGGAAATGGTGTAGTCATTGTTTTTAAATGAGAAAGCTCCTTGTCAGCGATGCATCTCTTCATTTTGACCTGTGGCTTATCATGTCCGATTTTTTTGGTACTGTTTGAACACTTTTTGGTGCAACAGAAGCCAAAAAGCAAAAAGAATTGCTTTGTTTTAAAATGGCCCCTATTCCCCTCAGACTATATTGAAATGATGTACCAGATTAGTGACATTGAAGGGTCTACAGTACCTGGCAAGCCATTACGTAGGGTATAATTATAATAAATGTGCCCTTCAAGAGTTTCAAGGGAAAAAGCCTGGAGATGAAGATAAGTCTTATGCCACCATTACCCATTCCTACACTCTTTGATACATGGTTTACATCGGATGCGGTTTGATAATAAATTTTGATCGGCTGTCTTTTTTTTAGGGACTTTCTGCCCCGTGGATCTGGTATTGTCACCCGCAGGCCCCTGGTTCTGCAGCTTATCAGCGCCACTGCAGGTGGGCGCACACACATTTACACACCCACACATGCACACACACACACACACACACACACACACACACACACAAACAAACACACACACACACAAACACACACACAAATGCAGCATCTCCCTCTCTTCCTTTTAAATGTTACTGTTTTTTTTCTCTTGGTTTTTTTTCCCTCTCACTCTGGCATTATTTTGCATGCAGCTTGCACGCAACACTAATCCTCGTTACATATTCTTCATTTTTCATCCTCAGAATGGGCTGAATTCCTCCATTGCAAAGGGAAGAAGTTTACAGACTTCGATGAGGTTCGCCAGGAGATTGAGGGAGAGACGGACCGTGTCACAGGGGCCAACAAAGGCATATCTCCCGTCCCCATCAACCTGCGGGTTTACTCCCCTCACGGTGGGAAGCCATAACTTAGCCTCCTTCCTTTCACTGTCAAGTAACAGCACACAATAACACTTTTGCATCAAGGTAGACGGTGACAAGATGTGACTCATCATACTCTCATTCTTTCAATTATTAACTGGCATAACATTTAAATTATATATAAATAGGCCTATATAAATTATGAATAACTGGCTAGAAACAAAGAATGTGGTTTTTCAAGCAAAATAATTATACAGCATATGAATTCATTTCTATGATTTTGAGGAGATGAAAGAGACAGTGGAACAGGTCCTTTAATGGCTCTGTGGTAAAATGGCTGAATCTAGAATATTCATATGCAATGCTTTTCTGATGCTATAGTGATGCTGCACTGATGCTGTACATATGCTATACTGATGCTATACATATACTATATTTATGCTATACAGATGCTGTATGTAATGTCCTTGAACTGTTGGCACTGTGATGCTGTCCTTTTATAACCAGAGCCTTTAAATGAAGTGCATTTTAGATGATTAGTTTACTATTAGTTTATATTTTCTGGTTAAAAAACTGATAGCATGCACAGTGAACATCCAAGAACATTGGAATTACATCTTTAAATGTGTAGATTCAGATGACTGGTTATTTGACAATAATAGCAAAGCCTAAAAGAAAAACATTCTCATCTTCATTTTGTATTTAAATTAACTTCAGGTTTGACGTTGGGAGGGAATTGTTTCTATTGTCGAAGCACTCACACACCAGATTATATATGTGGTATACATACAGTATATGCAATTTAAAGTGACTTCCTTAGTGATTCTTACAGAATTTCCAGCAGTTTTGCTTCTAGATGCGGTTGCACCTGCTGTTAGTAAGTACAAATATAGCCCAGATATGATATAGTTAAGTGACTACCAATTGGAGATTAACACATCACTAAATTAAAACAAGTTTCATCAGACAAATGTAGAGGTTTGTTGTTACTACATATTTACACCAACTAACTGTCAGGTGTAGCTAACTGTGGCATCGGCAAGCTAACAGAACTGACTGACAGAAAATGCTTGCTAACATGTCACCTCTTTAGATTGAAGAGTAGAAGAGTATGATATAGAATGTGGTCAACATATCTGACCTCACAATAGATTGAAACACTATTCAAACTGGGACGATTTGAAATACCTCAAACTATAAAACATTTTGCTAATAAATGCCTGTCGCAGCTAATTAAAACATAAAGGAAACAATGATGATCCACCTTTGACTACCAATATGCCACAGAAATGTCACACGGGTATTGCCAGTTATTCTTAAAATGCATTCCTGTGTGTGTGTGTGTGTGTGCAGTGCTGAACCTGACTCTCATCGATCTACCGGGGATCACCAAGGTGCCAGTTGGAGACCAGCCCGTAGACATCGAGCAGCAGATCAGGGACATGATCCTGCAGTTCATCACCAAAGAGAGCTGTTTGATCTTGGCCGTCACTCCGGCTAACACTGACCTGGCCAACTCTGACGCTCTTAAACTGGCGAAGGATGTGGATCCACAGGGTAAGGCGAGGGCATGATGGCATGGAAAGAATATTAGGAGTGAAGGGGAGATGTAGAAAGTGGAATGGAAGTACACTAAGCACGTAAAAGGTGGCCTTGTGGTTTGTGAGACTGACCCAAAAGTCGTTGAATCTCTGTCAGCTGTAGTGGCGGAGCTCAGTGTCTGACCTTGTCCTTTGATCTCTCTGAATGTGGAAACAGAATTTCCCCTCAGGAATCGATCAAGTGTCAATACAATATTATTAGAAGCGAAGGGGCTGAGAGAAAGGGAACATGGAGAATAAGTAGGGCATCAAAAAGATAAATGAGGAGAAGTAAGGAGAGAGGAAAAAGAAAATCATGAAGAAATTTAAAGAAACACAGACAAGGTGAGGCAAAGGAAAAAGAGACAGTGGAAGTGGAAAAAATGAGCAAGGATAAGAAAGGACTCAATTGAATGTATTGCCCAAAGAGTTTGTCCTTCAGACAAGAGAGGAGGATGAATTGGCAAGGAAGAGGAGGACTTGAAAAAAAATAACCTTGTGGGAGGGATGAATAATATCGGAAAAGGAGAGTGAGGTGGATGAATCGGGAGATGGGACTCTAGCAGCCAAAGATGCCTCCAAAGGATATTGTGGCAAAATGAAATATGAGTAAAGAAGAAAAAAGATATAGGGGAGAAAGAATGAATAAAGAAAGCAAGGAAATGATACAAAGCTGCTTTAGGAACTGGGTAAGTGGGACATCTTGAAAGTGCTAATTTTTTCATAACAGGTTACATTTACAGTAAGAAACTTGAACTAGCAAGTGTTGCATTTATACTGAGGAGAGTGAAACACATGCTTAATCAATTACAAAAAATGGTGCCTTTAACCTTCCAAAAAGCATTTCTAGATTTCTGTTACATTCTTCCTTTCTCTTTTCATCCCTTTTCTAGGTCTGAGGACTATTGGAGTAATCACAAAACTGGATTTGATGGACGAGGGCACAGATGCTCGAGACATACTGGAGAACAAGTTGCTGCCGCTGCGAAGAGGTGTGTGTGTGTGTGTTTGTGTGTTATACAGTATAGTGAGCTATGCCAGCCAGACACCCTTTAGCTGTTTCTCTGGTAAGTTTTCACTTTCCAAGTCTCGCTCTGTGTTTTTACTGTAATCTCAGTGTCCAATAACGCTGTCCTTGTTCCACCTTCTTTCACTTCCAGTGCTTGTTTTTTTCTGTAATCTCACTCATTCTGTCTCTGCCTTTGTCTCCCGGGATTATCATTCTTATTATTTTTCTCAATTTGTGCCATTTATTCCTTCCCAGGTTATATTGGAGTAGTGAATCGCAGTCAGAAGGACATCGATGGGAGGAAAGATATTAAGGCAGCTCTGGATGCGGAAAGGAAGTTCTTCTTGTCCCACGCATCATACAGGCACATGGCTGAAAAAATGGGCACCCCACGACTGCAAAGAGTGCTCAACGAGGTGATCATAGATTTACTCCTGGTGCCCACAGTGCACTTTATATAATTAATAAGAGAGCAACATTGTTTTCCCCCCGCTTCCATTGTACGGCACATCACTGTGGGTGATGGAAGACTGTCAGTAGGTGGAAAACGCACTCACTGTTTCTAGTTCAGCTTCTAATAATTCATGATTTCCCTCAGGCAGGCATTACACATGCTATCTGCTTTGTTACATTATCTATTGTACGATTACAGTAAAATATACAGTCTTGTTGTGTAAATCAAAATGCCAAGAACATAATTTACTTATTGATGCTCCTATGTGCTTATAGTTTGTGTAATTTTTCTGGCTTGGTGTCTCTACAGCAATTGACCAACCACATCCGGGACACCCTGCCAGCTTTCCGCAGCAAGCTGCAGTCCCAGCTGTTAGCTCTGGACAAGGAGGCCGAGGAATACCGGGGATACCGACCCGATGACCCGTCCCGCAAAACCAAGCAGCTGTTGCAGTCAGTGCCCCATTTTTTCACAAGAGCATTTACATTTAGTTAAAAAAAACTAAGTATCCTGCAAAATATCTGACCTCTGAAGAGATAATTACTTTCTCCCAAGGCACCCATTGCTTATCAGCTCTTAGTTTACATGCCAAGTCATTGCTGGTCTTTTACTTATCATATTTGTTGTTGTTTTAGGATGGTGCAGCAGTTCTCTGTGGACTTTGAGAAAAGGATTGAGGGCTCAGGGGATCAGGTTGACACAGTTGAGCTGTCTGGTGGAGCGAAAATCAACCGCATCTTCCACGAGCGTTTCCCCTTTGAGCTGGTTAAGGTGACAATGTTGTACATAGAAGAAGATGGCACTGCAGAAAACAAGTGAAATAATCTGGCTCAGGTGCAATTATCAAACCTGTTTCAAGTACGAATGGCTTCTTCTTTTCAATTTGAAGATCTGTTGGCTTAAAGTAGTCAAAGATAAATGTATTGAATCTCTAATAGAATCCAACTCATTTTTTTAACTGTAGAATGTAAACGCCCTACAGGTAGCTAAAACTCTTTCATTCTCTAAAAAAGAGAGTTCTATGTCATCAATTATAGCTATGGCACTGACTCATCTGCCTTTTTCTGTCTTAGCCAAAGATAGAGACGCTCATTTCTTGAAAAAGAAATCCTAAAACAAAGGAAAATGCACAGGGAACAGTTAATAATGACACCCCCAGTAGACTTTTTTCTTCTCATTCTCAGTCTTTAAGGTTGAATATAAAACTAAATTACACTAGTTGCAGTCTATTTTCTCCTCTCCTTTTCTTTGTTCTTTGTCCTATTTCCTCCCAACTCAACCCATCTCTAATATGTTCTCTCTTCTATTTTCTATTGAATGATCCCTCAACAGCTTCACTATATTACATGTTCAAAATCAGAACAAATATAGCTTTAATCACTCTTTCTCTCTATCTCATCTTTGTCATGCTTTCTCTTGTCATGATGTAGCTCATATTTTAGTTTTACTTTTGTTCTCTGTATTCAGTGTCTGGACTCTCCCTCTCTCCCCTCTCCCCTCAGATGGAGTGTGATGAGAAGGAGATGCGTCGCGAGATCAGTTACGCCATCAAGAACATCCACGGTATCAGGTAAGAATTTGTATAGCAAACTGTAAACGCTTTTGCACTACTGCAACATCGTGTTTAACCCAAAGGCACACAATTCTTCCAAATATTTGAGATATACCAACCAGTGAGCCAATTACACTTGTCTTTGATAGTAGTTGGCCTAGATAGTTAAATATAATAATGTGTATGTGGCAACCATCATAACAAGATGTAACAGAAAATAAAATACAGAATTTGGTTAAAATACATGGTTTGGATGGGAATTTGTACACAAGGGAGGAGCATGTGTTCTTTCTTTCTTTCTTTCTTTTCTCTTGTTCAGCACAGCCTCTCTCTGTGTTTTTATATTGGTTCAGCAGCGGTTAGCTACCACAACCAAAAGAATTGCCACCCATGCGAGAAAACTGACATTTAAAAAAACCCACATTAGCATCAATTCCATCAGCAAACAATAGCAGGTCCAATATCTGCCATGACGTCAATACATGCTTTTTCCCAGACCCCTTTATTACTGCAACCACGGACTGTATAATTAACCAAAATACAAATCAAAAAACAATTTTGCTTAAGCAAATGTCCTCAAAAAGGGTAAACCATTTTTTTCACAATTGTAACCCTTCCTCTTGGTGGGTTTCAGGACGGGACTTTTCACCCCAGACATGGCGTTTGAGGCCATTGTGAAGAAGCAGGTCATAAAGCTGAAGGGGCCCTGCGTCAAGTGTGTTGACATGGTCATCCAGGAACTGATTAACACTGTGCGCCAGTGCTCCAGCAAGGTAACTCGTGTGGTTCATCGGGGTTTGGAAGTTTGAGGGGAAGCAGGGAGGAAAAATAGAAGGGTATTTGATCAAGCATGGATGAAGAAAAGAAAGCATTCTCATGTTTTCAGTTTGTTTTTGAGTGTGGTTTTTATAATATTATTCCACATTTCTCATTATCTAAGTGAGTGATGAGCAGAGTGATGTGTTTTCAGCTGGATTGCTTCCCCATGCTGCGCGAGGAAACTGAGAGAATTGTGACTAGTCATATCCGAGACAGAGAGAGTCGGGCCAAAGACCAGGTAACACTCATTAGCTTGCAATTGTGGCCTTACACATGTGTTTAAGAGGGAAGTTCTGCGACATGTATGCGCACATCATGCCAGTAGCCAGTTTTTGTAAACTATATCTGTCATTGTAATGTTAAGGAATTACAAACAAGGTACCAATTGATCAAATAGATTACATAATAATACACATACTGAATGGCATATAATACATTTAAAGTTAATATGAAGCTACAACCAGCAGCTACTTAGCTTAGCTTAGCTTAGCGCAAAGACTGGAAACAGAGGGAAACAGCTAGCCTGGCTCTGTTAAAAGGTAGCGAAATCCACATAGTGACATCTCTAAAGCTTATTAATTGACATTGTTTGTCTGGTTTGTTTAATTTGTACAAAAAGTGAAGTGTAAAAGCAACACATGGCTTGTCCACACAGCATTCGGGCATTGGAGAAAGGTGCCCCGGCCCATGTCATTATGCTGTCAAGCTAATCGGCTGCTGGCTAGTGCTACATATTTACTGTATAAATGTGCATAGTGTAATGTTTTTCCTGCAAACTTCTACGACATGTAGACAGCCAATCACCAGAATGATTAGATCTTGGTAGAAGCATGCTGCATGCTTATTGGCTCACTGACGCTGATGAGATTTGCTCCTTAGGTATTAAAAATCATCAATATTGAATGACAAGGCATTTTTTAACTTGATACTAAGGAGGCAATTCGGTCAGTGCCTAAAAAGTATCAAAATTCGGTACCAAGCCATACCAACTAGTGTATTTCTCACTTCATGGTAAATGTTTTGCGTTGTTACAGGTTCTGCTGTTGATAGACATCCAGCTCTCTTACATCAACACTAACCACGAAGACTTCATTGGCTTTGCTAAGTAAAGACCACCTATTAGCGTCACCATGAATAAATATTTATGAAAACGAATGTTTAGAAGATCTCCTTAAACCCCTGTCCTGTGTTTTTTCTTCTTCTCTCTCCTCTACATTCACCTTTCCCTCCCCGTCATCCTGTCTCTCCCGCCATCCTCTGCTTTGTTGTTTCTCCACCGCAGTGCGCAGCAGAGGAGCAGTCAGACTAATAAGAGCCAGAGTTCAGCAGGAAATCAGGTGAACATTTGTCATGTCTTGTATGTCACACATAAACAACGGAGCACAAGGTCAAGGGAGTACCGCGCACCCACACAGCAGCAGGATGGCTACTGCAGGGAGGGTAAAAGAGAACAATGCTGAAATGAAAGAGATCTGATCCATGACACTCTTTCTTTTTAGTCAATCTTTTGCATTGTACACATTTCATGTTGCATACAATACATTTTAGCTAGATACATTCTAACATTTTCTTAGATATTATTATTATTATTTTATATTTTAGTCATGCATGGCGCATTACATCAGTTGTGTACAGTGGTTTGTTTGCTTCTTTGGTTTTTATGATTTTTATCTCAGTAAAATCACACTGGGTTCTATTACTTTATGCCACCATCATCACCGGTGTTGTTGTTGAGACATTTCCCTTTGTTTGAACCCTTCCTGTGTCATCAAGGTGCCACTTTGCATTTCATCCCCATCCCTTAGTGAGAATCTCAGCTGCCCTCTTATGGGTGTCTGTTGGTGAGTATCGCTCATTGTGGGTAATGGTTTGCAATGTCATTTGTGCCTGCAGTAACACTTCTGCCCATTGTGTGGTGCTCTCCAGCGCTGCTGCGTAATCAATTTTCCCGTTCAAGAATGGCAAATTAGCTGAGTAAGCTACTGTTGGGCAGAGCCGTTTTCTTTAAAACAAGTTGCACTAGAAAAGTTTTTTTTTTTTTTTTTTAGTACCACGAGGTTTCTAAATCCCCCACATTCCTTCCTGTTGCAGGCCTCCTCTCCTCCCGCATCAGGCCTGATTGTAAGAGTTTTCTCTCTAACCGTTTACTGTCTAACACCCCCTCCACCCACCAGTGTCCGCAGACTACAGGGGGTTGCCAGCTAGACATTAAATTATCCCTGGTTTGGCAGTTTTGGCAAAATATCCTCTCTAAGACTAAAAGTGTAAGGGATTTCTTTTAGTATCCTGCTACGGATCCAGCCACAAAACACCACTGTAATTTTTGCCTATGACAGAAAGTAATTTCTGCTTTGTAATAATTTGGGTAACCTCCCTAGTGAGTCTTAGGCGGTGCAAGACTGACAGTAATCTTACCTAATAATCACTTGGCCTTGGGTCACTGTGCCCCAAGGCCTGTTTGTGAGGGGCTTGTCTTGTTATTACCCCTAACACAGCTGACACACACATGCTTTATTGTGTGCTTGAAGCACTTAACACAATGGTCACTTAACAAGCTAACACTGGCCTCTGCTTGTGAAGCACACAGTTCCTTGAATGGGACTGCACTGAGACACAGTCACATGCTGGGCTCAGAGTGAGTCACAAAGACACAATGACACACCTAACCGGATCTTCATACACATTTCATCGAAATTCATGCATTGATTACCTGCACAGATTCTTTTGGGCTAGCTTTAGCCATCATTTGTTTTTTTTAATCACTGCCAAGAACAACTCCTGCACACTGTCTTACTTGCAAAAGCTATAAAGTTTTAATCATAGGCAACATTTCAGTACTAGACCATCCCCAAGCCAGTACCGTTGCCTATTATTAAAACTTTATATTTTTTGCAAATGAGACTGTGTGCGTGAGTTTTTCCTTGTAACTCTCTTGAACTACTTCTCCACCTCCTACTCACCTGTCTTACATTGTAGATGTACGTTTTTTTTTTTTATCTAAATAATTATGGATTAAGAGCTTCTGTCGTCTTCTTGTTTTTTTGTTTTGTGTTTTACTTGAATGACTTTCTGACCTCACTCTCCCATCAGGTCATTCGCAAAGGCTGGCTGACCATCAACAACATCAGCATCATGAAGGGGGGAGCCAAAGAGTACTGGTTTGTGCTGACTGCCGAGAGCCTCTCCTGGTTCAAGGATGACGAGGTCAGTTTAAAGCTGCTATCATTTTTACAATAACATTGAGTGTTTAAACATGACATGTTTAAAAATCATTTTTAGGGCCTTTAGATCAGGATGAGGATCATTTAAAGCTGTGCTAGGCACTTTATTGTTGGCGTCATGGGGCAAAGATTCCATAATAATCTTTCGGCCTATTGTAATTCAAGTAGTCTCTTCTTGGCTCTGTATTCTGGCGTCAGAAAATCTAGCCGTGACGGTAGACTTTGGTCAATCCCAGGTCATTTCAAAGAGCAAGAGCATTCCTATTGGCTGTTCTGAGCATGCATTGCCTGCGCGACAAAGAGAAGAGAGGGAGAGCTGGCGGAAGAGGTCTCACTATACTTCAAATATTGGCTTTATTTTGCATTTAACCTACTGCAGCTTTAAAGGTGGCTCAGATATAAATATGTGCCAGTTCTATGTTTTGCCGTGGTGGAAAGCAAATGACTTGTGTGAAAAGTCCTGAAAATGGGAAAGATATTTTTATGTTGAATTGATCTTTATGTAATCAACTAAGACGGATGGATAACAGTCAGATGTTGTGCAGAATAAAACCAGCAGTTAACTTCTTAGATGGTTAATAAATGACTTGTTATGACTTGTTTTTTAAAGCAGAATTTTATTATTCAAATTTTCATTATGATTGATAATACTGTACATCAATAAGACAAACAACAGCATACTATTTTGTGAGAAAAGCTCACCATTTGTACCACTCTGCATCAACAGGATGCAGCATTTCACCCGCGCTGCTGGCTTGTTTGGCGGGCTGATGTCTACCTGCCTGTCTGTGCCTGCTGTACAGGTTGGAGGATATTCTGCACAGCAAGTGTAGATAGGCAGACACACTGCAACTCCTTCAGCCAGTTGTTGGTGTTGTTGCTGCATGGTTGTTTGTTTGTCAGACCTTGCTTAGTCTCTTGCTGGGGTGCAGTTCCACGAGAGACACACAGAGTGGAATCTGTGTTTGTGTAAAAAGAAAAATTGATAGAGATAGTGCTCCCTTCAGCCTGGATTTTAAAGTAGGTTTTTTTACATGTTGGTCTACTTTAATGTAGGTCAACTTAATAGACAGTTTGGGAGCAACCTTTGAAGAGTCACTGTTACGTATGTGAAGAGTTTGGCCATGGTTTTTGTCATTCACTTCTCCTATCCATTCATCTTTCCCTTTTGTCTCTGAGTTTCCCTTCTTTTCTGTCTTTCTTCCTTCCCCACCTCTTTCCACTGGGAGGCATTTGCTTCTTTTCTGCAAATTTGGAACAGTCCCAATCCCAACCAAATGTTCACTCAGACACCCAAAATATATGAACGCACGCTCAGCCCTCAGACATCACATTTGCTACGTTAGTGTGGTGATGTAGGAAATTATAGACTTCGCTGGCTTCGCCTTGTATATTTCTGTTTTACACCCTGTGAACTTTCTATAGTTGCATATGCATGCATGTGTGTGTACACACACACACACACCCTTCTTTTCTCTTGGTGTGGTTTGCAGTTACTTTGGAACTGCTTGCATTCTTAGCAGGAAAATCACGTTCAAAACGCACGATCAGGTTTTTGATCCAAACATCAGACTCCAATGTTTTAGCAGAAAGGAACCCCTCCATTAATTATCAATATCTCCATTTCTGACCTTCAACTTCATAAGCAGCTATCACTCTATGACACTGAGTAACTGTTTTGGCCCTATATAATGGGTAACATTCAACTCCAGTCCACTCTTTGACTTACCATACCACAAACCAACAACATAAGAGCTTGCAATAGACTAACACTCATTTAACTGAGCAGTCAAATGTAACACATCCTTTGTGTACATATATTTTTGTGCACTGTGGCTGTAGCTGATGTATTTCATGCACCATCTGCAGAGCACTTATCCTACCAGACAATTGCAGTTATTTGACACCACAGCACTAGTTTGCATCCTTAAAGCCTTAAAACTCAATTTTGGCCACCCACTGAAATAACTTCCCCGGAGGTGTCTGGCTGTATATTCAAACTCCACTTGATTGATTGTCCCTCGTTCCTTTGGCCTGCGTTAGATGCTTTGCAGCCGCCTTCGCTCCACCCCCTTCTAGTGGACCACATCTTCATCAGAGCACCAGGCCAGCAGCCTGCACACTTACTCATTCATGCTATAAAATTTTGTGAGCTCGACCATTTTGTGAGTTTGGGCTTTAAATCTTTTTAAAATTCTTTTTATTTAGCATCCCGGCTGACAATTAAGATTCTTTTACCCCTAGATTTTCACAGCATTTTGTCAAATCTGCAGTTAGTGTTATAGTGGTAATGTATGTTTATTCCAAAAAAAGAAGTGAAAAGGAAGTGCTGAGTGTTAGAATGCATTTAGGACAAAATACAGATTATTTTAGATCACATAATCACAGATTGTAAAATAGATTAAAAAAAGCAAAAGGGGAGAAGGAAGGAACAGATGCAAAAAAATAAAACATCTTGGAGACTTGAAATACCAACAGAGAGACAGAGAGAGCAACACAGAAAGACAGACTGACAGAAGAGGGTCCATGCCCAGTCTAACCAATGTGCAGACTACTGTACACCAGTATGATAATGAACAGGTAGTCTGAACACTGGGTGGACGGAGCCGGAGTTAAGAGCCAGGCCTTGTGTGCTGTTTTCTGCCATTCCTGATGCTTGCGGGCGGCTCTCTCATCTGTGCCCTCCCTTCGCCCTTCTCCATTTTGGCAGCAAGGATCCCGTCTATCGAAAACACCTCAAAACCGCAATTCGCCTCATCCGTGTTTGCCGCCTTCCCCAGCCTTTTGGTGCACGTCTCTTGGCGTGTTTATTTTTTTTGGTAGACGTTTGAGCTCTGGGTCCCCTCGTGGTCCATTTTGGTCACGCCGGCCATGAAGAGTATCCAGCCTTGACGTGGCATATTCGCTCAGACGACTGGGACAGACTGGCTGCTCGTTCAGGGAGGGGATATTACAAAAAAGAGGGAAAGAGAGAGACGGAGGGGGGAGGGGGGTTTGGGGTGAGTGAGTGAGAAAGAGGGAGAGAGAGGAAGAGGGAGGGGACCTGTGTGACCATATAAGGGCTGCAGTGACCCCTTGGGGAATACAACGTAGCAGAGTCTGCAGAGTTTACTTGTCTTCTCTTTCTTCTTCCCCACTCATCCTCTTTAATTCTTACCTGCGACCATCTACCACCTCTTCCCGGACCGTCGGAACAGATCTGGCCTTTCTTCCGCAAATCTTTTGCAAATCCCCTTTTGTGTTTCTTCTACTTCTTCTTGGACTCTCCTCCTTTCGCCCGCCGTCTCTTTAACTTCTCCCTCCTTCCCTGGGTCTGTGTGCTGCTAAGCACTACCAGATGTTGAGTTTTAACGCCAGGCTGTCATTTAATCTCTCCCTCTCTCGCTCCCTCCAAAAAAAAAAAAAAATCAAGCAGGAAGTGGGCCCCTCTGGAATGGAAAGAAAAAATATTGAGAAAATATAGAGGGGGAGGGATAAAAAAAAAAAAAAGACAGCGAGAGTTAGGAAAGATGGAGGCTAGGAGGAAGTGTATAAAGAAGTTTCTCCAACCAAAGCATTCATCGCAGGGCCTCTTTGAATTTGTCATAACCATCCTCGAGCTTCTACCTCAAATGATGAACATTGTGTTTGAGCCCTGGACCTCCAGTGGTTACATACTGGTATACCTGTGTTTTCCCCGCCTTAACCAGTTTACTCAGCCTTTAGCTTCCAGCTTTCCGCGGCACAACGCATCGTAAAGAACGACTGTGTCTTGACCCACACTCTAATGACTTCCACATGTGCTCTCCTTCTCCCTTCTTTCTGCTTCCCCCTTCTCCACCCACTCCCCCCTCCTACCTTCCACTCTTATTTCTCCCCCATTCCTCCTCCCTCCTGTCACCCCCTTTCTTTTTGCTTACCCCCCCTTTAAAAACCTGATTTCACCTTACTCTTATGGACATATTCTTGCACAATTTGCACCAATTCCATTGCACAAGAATTCATGAAAATAACAAACGGAGCAAATTGCATTGGTCATAAAATTAGCTCATGATGCATACCTTCTGTTTTCCTCATTCACAGGAGAAGGAGAAGAAGTACATGCTCCCTCTGGACAACCTGAAAGTCCGCGATGTGGAGAAGAGTTTCATGTCCAGCAAGCACATATTCTGTATTTTCAATACAGAGTCAAGGTCAGCTGTGAGATCGTAACATTTTCATTTATTCTATTTTCATTTAGCTGTAAATAAAACTCTTGAAAGCAATCACACGCAATAGATGGAGTTTGAGAGTCCAAGGCCTGTGTGCTGGTGCGGCTGCTGAAATATGTTTTGGATTATGTGTTTAGTAAAGTATGTATGTCTGCATGTACTGAATGAATTGCTGCAGGCTGGACAAGTTGCACCGATTTCTAAAAGATCTTCAGCTCAGTTTAGGTTGTCATTTAAATGTAGTGTGTTCAAGAATCCCAAAGAAGTTGTTTACCTGACATTTTACAGTGAATTATTACTTGGGGGCTAAAATAAAGAGTCATTTTTAAAGCATTGATGTTGTAATACTAGGTTGAGGATAATAGAAACGCTCGGAAACCTATCCATAACGTGGTGAAAATGTATATAATGTTTAGTATCAGGGCTGGACTTTTAGTAATTTGTGCAGAACGTCCTGTAAAACCTTTCATGGTATTTCAGTTTCTTCATCCCTTTTGGCTGGAAACCCAAGAAAGGGTTAAACAACAAAATATCCCACTTGGAAGGAGGCACATAACCTAATACTGTCAATACTTCCAGATGTCAGAGTTTATATCTTTCTGTGGAAAACTTTTTTTAACAATGGGAAGCACTGTCTCCATGTTCCTAAATAATGAATCCCTAATGATTAGTTAGATCAAATTTGTAATTTTTATTTAATTAAAGGTTGTCCTCCACTTGGTGTTGACTGCATGTTCTCCTGTGGCATGGTGTTTAGGAATGTGTACAAGGACAATCGCACCCTGGAGTTGGCCTGCGACTCTCAGGATGATGTGGACAGCTGGAAATCGTCTCTTCTACGTGCCGGGGTCTATCCTGAGAAAGTCGTGGCGGTTAGCAAACACATTCATTCTCCATTTAATTGATCTTTTAATGCTTCTGGTAGCCGTCCAGGATTCATAGCACCATAGTTACATTCATGACTTTCTTTTCTTTACTTTGCTTACCCTTTTTATGCCTGATCCTAACGTAATAATATTAACTGTATTCACCTGTCCTCATTTACAATAATATTATTTCATCTCCTACCTTCTATTAGACTAATTTTTAGAATATTTGAAACCCTCAAAATTTGAAAAGGTATGCCATGCTGGACATTACACATTTTTAAAGTTTTCTATCATTTACATTTCACAGTGCACATGCCATTATATCTGAAAAACTGTAAGCTTCGTGTGTGTGTGTGTGTGTGTGTGTGTGTGTGTGTGTGTGTGTGTGTGT
>NC_048418.1:7929527-7931651 GCF_013103735.1 Etheostoma cragini | reverse complement strand
GTCAGTCAGTCAGTCAGTCAGTCAGTCAGTCAGTCAGTCAGTCAGTCAGTCAGTCAGTCAGTCAGTCAGTCAGTCAGATTCATTCAAAGCACCCAGTATCTTATGTAAATGTAGGCCCCTCTTTTCTCATTCACCTATTTATAAATGGCTCTCTTCTTCTTCCTCCTTTTTTAGGTTGAGAGTGAGACCACCACCGCCACAGAGAACTTCTCCATGGACCCTCAGCTGGAGCGTAAAGTGGAAACCATCCGTAACCTGGTGGACTCCTACATGGCTATTGTCAACAAGTGCATCCGCGACCTCATGCCCAAGACCATAATGCATCTCATGATCAACAATGTAAGAAAGGATTACTCAGATGTTCATTTATATGTGTCGTAAAGACAGCTTTCATTTGCTGTTACTGTGTTAAAGTGAATGTACTAATGCTATTACTGATGCTAATAGTGTTCGATGATAACCATCAGAAGGCCTGTACTTTTTATCTTCATTTTCATAATTTTGAGTCATCATCTTGCCCCACCTCTTTCTGCTACTAGGTGAAAGACTTCATCAATGCAGAGCTTTTGGCCCAGCTGTACTCTGCAGGTGACCAGAATGCCCTGATGGACGAGTCTCAGGAGCAGGCCCAGAGGAGGGATGAGGTTCTGCGGACCCACCAGGCCCTGACAGAGGCCCTGGCCATCATCGGTGATATCTCCACCTCAACCATCACTGTCCCCATGCCTCCGCCTGTTGACAACTCTTGGGTGGGAGGACCTGGAAGTCGCAGGTAAAGTTACAAGAAATAAACTAATCCTATACACGCATTCTATAACATTTTTGAATAAAACTTTCGTTAGCTGGGCTCTTTCTTTCCTAAAGATTGTTCGGGACTATATATCCTTTTCCTCAGGTCTCCTCCATCCAGCCCCACTGCCCCTAGGAGGATGTCTTCAGGCCAGCGCCCGGCTCCCCGAGGGGCCCCGCCACCACCAAACCGCCCAGGACCCCTGGGGCCCTTCAATAATATTGCTGACAGCCCTCAAGCCCCCAGCCGCCCTAACAGGGCCCCTCCTAGCATCCCCAGGTAAATTTAACCTTCACTTGAACTTGTTTTGTCGGGGAGATGCAAAAAATGCTCTTCAGATGTCTTTATAAGGGTAGGGATGACTAAGACCCCATTACTGCAATTTTAAAGTGGTATTGATATTCTTATTTAACTACTCGTTTTTATGTTGAACAATCGATATTGTGTGTGTGAGACATTGAATTTTTAAAACATTGCGTCTGTTTAATTTATGTGAAGACTGAATACTAATCTTGTCTTTTTTTCTTGTCTCTTGTTTTATTTACTATTCTCTTCTCATTGTTCCTTTCTCATTCTTTTTTGGAATATCTTGTCTGTCCCTTTCTCTGATTCTTTTCATTACACATTATTTTTTACATCATTCTCTACTGAAGTCGGCGGCCCCCGCCATCTCCTACAAGACAAGCTCCACCATAAACATCTAAATGGGCTTCTCATACACTTATCTTCCTCCCTCATCCACTCTATCCCTCCTCTATTAGCCATGGCTCTGCCATCCTGGTATCTCCTTAGTGCAGAGACTGAAGTCTTTGACCCCTCGACCCTCAATTTCCTGCCAGGTGACGATGCCCATATATCTATGTACAGTATGGTACTTGTCTTGTGGTGTATGTGTATGTGCGGTTGTTGCTCGCCTGTGGTCCAAGTTTGCTTAGCAGATCCACTACCCAGTATCAGTCCCTGGAACCTCTCCCTCACAAACCCCTCATCAAGTCAGCCACTACCCCCACTTGCTGCTTCTACATGAAAATATGCTTAGCAGTTATACTGCCCTACTCATTCCAAAATGCAGCATGGCACATAAGCTGCTTTTATTGCATGGGAGTGTGTGGATGTAGAGTGTGTGTTTTGTGTGTTTGTATTCATGGGGGAGGGACTAATTTGCCTATATGTAGGCTGGGTTTGATTTAGTATTGTGTTAATTTATTGTATAATGCCCCTTAAGTGTTAATTATCAGCTGAATGTTCTCTTAGGAACAGAAGGTGTGTGTGTGTGTGTGTGTGTGTGTGTGTGTGTGTGTGTGTGTGTGTGTGTGTGTGTGTGTGTGTGTGTG